>NC_139954.1:18983798-19113798 GCF_963454915.1 Gymnoscopelus microlampas | reverse complement strand
AGGAGCTCAGCTTATCATATTCTAGTCCATTCTATTCTATTCTATTGTGAAAGCCACTTTGGTGCAGTGGTGGAAAGTAACTAAGTACATTTATAAGTACTGTACTTAAGTGCAATTTTGAGGTAGTTGTACTTTATTTGAGTATTTCCAAATTTGAGTATTTCCAAATGTTCTACATCTCAGAGGCAAATATTGTACTTTTACTCCACTACAATTATTTGAAAACTTTAGTTACTAGTTACTTTTCAGATATAAATTATAATATTATAAAACATACATTAGGCTATTTGAAAATAGCAGATCTACAAGCTCACAACGATGTCGCATCTGCTATCAAACATTTTAGTACTTTTACTTTTGGTTCTTTAAGTACATTTGATGCCAATACTTTTGTACTTTTACTCAAGGAATTTGTTTTATTCTTTTTACTTGTAACAGAGTATTTCTATATTGCAGTATTGGTACTTTTACTTAAGTAGAGAATTTGAGTACTTTTTCCACCACTGCTTTGGTGATGCAAAATCAGATGCATAGCTGCAGCATAACGCCCAATTTATACTAGTCAGACGACAGTGTCACGCACGTATAGCGGATATAAAAGCTGAGCTTGTAGATTAACTATTTTCAGTGCAGAACACCATCGTAGGGTGAAGTATAAATCCCACCTTATGGCATAAACATCAGGCTCATAAAGCAAGTTTCTCTGGAATGGTCTTACTGTAAAATAGCATCCTTCTCCTCCCTGTTGTGTCGGCGATCACGGCAACAGCAGATGGTATACACGGCACCCATTGGCCCTTCTCCTGTCGCCCTTTCAACAACTGTTGTCGCTCATTCATGTGAAAAGCCAACACACGCACATACACACATCTTCCACCACAAAACAGAACATAGCCCGGTGCAGGAATCCCATTAGATCTTTGAGGTTATCTAACGGTAAACATTTCGACACCTCCACAACATCCCAGAGACAACTTGGTAACTTGTTCTGTGGCAAGTCTCTCTCTCTCTCTGTCCTGCTCTGAGCAAGAAGAGACAGTTAATTACATTATCCACGTGAGTCTGTGAATGGGGGCGACAGCAGCAGCAGCAGCAACAACAACAACAACAACAACACACACACACACACACACACACACACACACACACACACACACACACACACACACACACACACACACACACACACACACACACACACACACACACACACACACACACACACACACAGAATGAATGCAACATTGATTCAGCAGTTCTTGATGATGCAAAATGTAGCGGGTGAGACATACATGGTACTGTAAGTGTAAAAAAGGACACATTCTGCAGTCCACATCAGGCTGTGTGTTACCTTTCACTAACATTGCGATGAGGTCTATCAGGGTTTCTTTATGCCAGAATGCTCCAGTCACATTATGCAAAACTAGAGAAGGCGCTCCTCAAAGCGCAGATATCCACCAGGGTGATTGGTCTATATATGTTGTGTCAATCATGAGGTGCGGCTGACAGGATATGAGGGAGCGGCAGTGGGGCTCAACATTGTCCCTCATGTGGGACCATTTTTGGAAGTCAGTCATAGCCAGTCGGATTGGAATATGAAAAATCTGAATGATAATGTTCATCACATGTCTCAAAGAGCAAAAAAGCAAAGTGTGTTTGAAGGATATGGGGAAATGGGCGTGGCCTATAGGGAGAGTTGAATTTAACGTAACGGGTCAAGTTACTGTGTAGGCGAAGACGTAAAGCGGCCTGTTATAGTGTGCCACCATGAGGCTGATTTGAAACATTTGAGGTGGAGGTTCTTCCTTGGCCTAGTGTGCATGCAAAGTTTGATGGCTATCGGTCCTGCAGCATCTGAGAGGAACTGCACACAGACAGACAAACACAGACAGGGATGAAAACATAATCTCCTCCTCCTGGTCTGGTGGAGGTAATGAGTCGGTTCAGGTCAGATTCAAGGACATAAGAAAGAGACAAATATAATTTTACGATATTGCGATATCACCAGTGTTGGCCTAGATGCTTTGATTCTCCCGTTCAAAGCACCTGTCAAAGTAAGTTTATCGTATTAGCCGTACTTGATTTCTTATCTTCTTAGTAATTTATAGCTGATATCATTCATATTTAAGAGATCTGAGAGACATGCCGGCAAGTACTGTATTGAAAACAACAGCCTTTCTGTGTGTGTGTGTGTGTGTGTGTGTGTGTGTGTGTGTGTGTGTGTGTGTGTGTGTGTGTGTGTGTGTGTGTGTGTGTGTGTGTGTGTGTGTGTGTGTGTGTGTGTGTGTGTGTGTGTGTGTGTGTGTGAGAGAGAGAGAGAGGGGGGGGGGGGGGGTGAGAGAGGGAGGGACGGACGGAGGAAGGGAGAGAGGGATAAAGGGAGAGAGGGAGATCCAATAGTGATTTAGGTGTCTAGTTGGTAAAGTACAGTAACAGTGAGGAAGAGGGAATGGAGGAAATCACATTTAAACCACGAGGGCTGGTATTGCTGCTGCTGCTTTTAAATGTACATTTAGGGACCTCTAATAGGTGAGTTGTTAATCCCTGGTTAAGATATATGTTTTAATGTAACATGTCAAAAAATATATATCCATGCAGACAGAGATGCTAACAAGACAACCTGCAGTGTAGTTTGTTACTGTCATCATCTGTGGTTTATTTGTTCAAATTTAACAAGGGCATGGATGTGTTGGTATGTTTATATGTTATTTGTATTAGTAATAGTAATGTTGGACTGTATATTTTGTGCAAATCATCAATGCCTCTTTGTTATCGTTGTTTCTCCTCCTTTGCCAATGGGATTTTGCTGGTGTACAAGTTATTATACAGTACAGTATTTAGTGATACATCTGTGCAAATTGCATGTTTTTCCTCTGAAAGCTGGTATTCGACTGTATTCTACTGTATTGTACATACAGAATGTAATGGTCTTTTACCAAATGAACACTAGTGGCCCTGTTCTGGGGCAAACACTCGGTGTAAATAGCTGATCTACAAGCTCACAATGCATCGCGTTGCGACACATTGGGCCTCATGCAGCAATGTTCTCTTATATTTCTCTTATATTACTACGAAAGTGCACTCCTGTAGTTAATGTTGAACTTTGTGATTTTCCAGAGTACTGACACTAAAAACTCACAATGGCCAAACATTAACATTTGTGATGCTGTAAATGCTGTTAAGCCTACTTTATGCTCCATTGTACAACTCTCACGTGGCGAAAATTTCCCAGTGCCTACATGGGCACTGGTCCCTTGAGTATCTTGAAAACCAGACCCATTGCAAGTTGCTGTACTCTGTCCTCTACCCTGAGCCGTCCCACCCTAGCATAATGAGCAGGGGTTAGCTGAGTCCGAGGTGTGTGTGAGGTTTAGTAATCTGACTAGTTTGTTTTGAGATTTTAGTGCCTTTGAGGTGCTAGAGTACCATGAGGTGCATGCATAGTCACAATGACGGATGAGTGCTCCAGCTAGTGTCCTCAGTACATTCCTACTGACCAACGAGGAGATCCTGCCCAAAATTTGGTTGGATTTCTTGCTTACTTTTGTTGCCATTTTATCACCAGCAAGGCTGATATCTAAAATACAACCCAGATAGGTAATCTCTTCTTTCCTTGTGATAACATTGTCGCCCACTCTGATAGTAAAGTCTGTGGCCTTACTGAGGTAAATGTTGGACCCAAAAAGAATGGATTCAGTTTTACCTATGTATAATGATAGTTTGTTATCAGCGAGCCATGTGCAGATTTTACCGAGCTCGGAGCTAAGGGCTTTTTCAAACTGCAATTTTGAGCTTGTAGATTGAAATGTAAGAAAGAAAAGGCTGGATTCATGCAACATAATCCAGGTTTTTATGGTTGTTATTGGGATCAATGGACCATAGTGTTTCATTTAATAATCCAATCTTTCTAATTACTCTAAAACAGACATTTTATTAGATGATATTGATGCGTTTTCTGTTTCTCAAATATAAAACGTATGTTTTCTATCACTGGACAAACACAATTTGGACTCTGTTTTCTCTTATCCAATTAAGCATGCTTTCGACCACTCTTAAAATGTGTCCTTACATAAGAGAAAAGCAAACATTTAGAAAACACAATAAGAAAAAACCCTGGATAAGAACAACAATGGGAGAAAATATGTCCTTATATCGCTTCCTGCATGAGGCCCATTGTGAGCTTGTGGATCTGCTATTTTCGGCAAAGACATTTAATGTGGAGGGAAAAAAGGAGCAGACCAAGTATAGAGCCCTGCGTGCGGGACCCCGGTTAACTACAGTAAGTATAAAGGGTTTAAGTGGTTAAATGGAAGCCCTTCTCTCAATTGGAGATAAGCTTTAGTGAGCAGCCCACTGACGGTATGAGATATATGTGCAGTGACATTATAATGGCATACTGTTTGTATTTTCAGTGTAGAGGACAGACCAGGGTCAACCAAGAATTATGACTACACAAAGTACCACCCCATGGACGAGGTGAGAGATTAGCAGCTTTACTGTCTGAGCCCTCAAAATACAGTAAATCTTATGACTTGTGCTACAGTGCTACAACAAGCAGAGGTATATGGTTGAAGGTGAGCAAATGTCAAAGAAGTGGTGCAAGATGCAGGGATAAATTCTGAGCAAAATCTCAAAACTCACAAAGTGCAGAGGCAGGTCTTGAGCATAATCGTCAAGTGCTGCAGGTAACATTATGTCTGGGAGTGCTCTGCACACATAAGTAGTTTTTCTTGCACTTTCGACTTTTCTTTCAAGAAAAGGTTTTCCCTGAATAAAATGCATTATTACTATTATTGCTAGCCTCATAATAGCCTAAATTCTGCTGCAACAGACAACATATTATTATCTAGTATTTGAACGTTGTACTCTCGGATGAAACATAATGCCTCAATGTACTTGTATCTCCTGTTAAAAGCAGTACAAATGTGATCAACCCCTTCACGTCTTCAAACTGCATTTCAAACTTACATCCAGCTGTCATGTTCAGCCTTTCCTACCAATCATCTTGAAAATAAAAACATGCCTTCACCTCGTCTCGACTCAAAAAGACATTCCACTAAGCCAGGAGTGCTGCCACATTGGCACCACTTTTGGAACCACTCTACTTTGGGTTAGTTCCAGTTTGGGCGCTTGGGAAGGCTGTCTATACTATTATCTGTACAGTAATTGGTATTTTTATACACGTGGGAGTTGGTGAGCAGTCATGGACGCTGGCATGCGTACTATCATTATGAAAAGTGCCAACTTGTCTGACAGAGTTTAACTGTTCATTTTGTCTGCCCCTGTAGGAATAGAAAACCGAGGAGTAGCAGTAGTGCCATAATAAAGTAATAATTGAATGAATGCCACTGATTGATTACATTATTTTAATCTGTTTATATTACTGATGAACTTCGACCATAATTAGCCTTTGTTGTCATTATCAATCTGTTGTGTCAAGAATGCTAACATGCCAAGTGGCGGCCTTTCCTATGTTTCACCCTTTTAAATTGAAACGGGCCCCCAACCTCAGGCCCCCCGCCCCCCCCCCAAAAAAAGAAGTTTTTTTGTAATATATTTTTTGACTCTCATCCCAGTCCGGGGCCCGCCTCTGGCTGGCCGACGTCCAATAATTTCATGCAAGAAGATGATGTAGATCTGATTGAATCAGGGCTCAGCTCAAGTGAATCATGTGAGTGAGTTGTTTTAGCTGTCTGTCCGTGGTGGAAGTGCAGATAGCCTAATTAATTTAGTTCGAAAATGCATCATTATGGATTGTGGAAAGGTCTTCAAAACAAGTTTCTCCTCCCTCTCCCTGTGTCCTATGGCCTGCTCTTTGCATTTGCCTCTTCCTCTTTCTCCAGATCTCCGGATGGATGGATGATATAGAAAGAGCCAACCCAGACTTGGTCTCCTCTACGATTTATGGACAAACCTTTGAAGGAAGGAACATTACACTGCTGAAGGTACTTTGAAATAAATGCCCGTTTTGTTTTGTTTAGTTTTTTACTTTTTGACAAAAAACTGTGTTCCTAACCACTTAAATCCTAGCATCCTTATTCTGGGCATGTCATCATGATAGGCAAACATTTGGTGAAAATAGATGAACATTTGACGAAAATAGCAGATCTGCAAGCCCTCGAAGGGGTCTGTACTTGGCCCCCTCCTTTCTTCCCTCCGTGGCCAATCTCTTTGCCACAAATAGCCGATATACTAGTTCACAACGCACCCCATTGTGGAGCTTTGTGAGCTTCTAGATCCGCTATTTTCGCCGAATGCTTACCTATATTTTCACCAAAAATGACAGAATAGGGATGCTTCAAGTGGTTAAACCAGATGTGCTTACTGATGTGAGAGTGAATTGACCCCGACCTTTGGTTCTGTTGTGTATGTCCAGTTAGGACTAGGAAACCCAGGCAAGAAGGCCATATGGATTGACTGTGGCATCCATGCCAGGGAATGGATCGCCCCTGCCTTCTGCCAGTGGTTTGTCAAAGAGGTTAGTTCACACACACACACACACACACACACACACACACACACACACACACACACACACACACACACACACACACAATACCCGCGCACGCACGCACGCACGCACGCCGCACACACATTGTTTCACGATTGTGTACATTTTGCAATTTCACATTTTTCACGGTTTGAGTAATGATCCCCCTTCCCTCCACAAGGTTCTTCTGACGTATAAAACCAACGAGAAGCTGAACCAGTTGCTGAAGAACCTCGACTTCTATGTGACTCCTGTGGTCAACATGGATGGATACACCTTCACCTGGACCAACGAGAGTGTGAGTCCACCTCCTGGTTTTATCATCTTCACCGCTGAATCCCTATGTTTACCTAGATGTTAACTGGGGTCGCCCAGGGGGTCTATCCTTTTCCCTCCACCAACTCTCTTCGACGAAAATTGCCAATCTACAACCTCACAACGTGTCACAATCAAGGCCCCGCATTCGCCTTTGAAATTGAGTCTATATAGGAAGTGACAGTTCATATGAATGGCCTGTAGTAGGCCTATCGTTGTTTTACCCCTGGTGGTGTCAGAAGAAATAACTCTCAATGCAAGTGGGTGGGCTTTTGCCGAACTTTAGACTTGATTATTACCTTAATAAACATTGTCATAAATACTATATGCTTCCAGTCGCTAGTTTAAAGTCTTCTTTCAATCACCATGATATGCATTTTGGTAAATTATGGTTCCATTTATTTTAAAATTGATGATAAAGTAGGGTATGCTCTAGGAGGGGTAGGATGATTTGATTGACAAGCTACACAACCAATAGCATTCGTTTCCCGCCCGCGCTCTTGATTGACAAGCTACAGTACCCAACGCGATATAGAAAGATGGCGGATTTGAAATTGCTGAAAAATAGGCTTCATTTACGGTCTGTAGAGTCTATTGGCATAACGCTGTCCATTCTTTTTACTGTCTATGGTCACAATGCTTGTAGAAATGCTATTTTTGCAGAATGTTCTCCTAATATAAAACGGCCAGAATAGGCACGCTGGGTGGGTTCAAGTGGTTAAGATCTTATATTGTCACTCCCTGCCACTTTACAATTTACTATCAAAAAAGCAGAAAAGCCCCCAAAAATATATATAATTTTTTTAACCGTATTTTGCAGTTGAATGTACATCACGTGTTCTTATAAATTCGCCCTAAAAATGTGTGTCTCTCTAGACTCGTCTGTGGAGGAAGTCCCGGTCCACCCCTCCTCCAGACTGCAGCTGTTATGGAGTTGACCTGAACCGAAATTTCAATGCCAACTGGGGCAGTCAGTTCCACTTCTATAATTAAGTTATATCTAAATTAACTCAAATGTATTTTGTTAAATCAATACAAAGTTAATTTAATGCAGTCCAACGTGCGTCTAATTTTTCTAGACTTTTTTCAAGACATGTTTTCAATTAACCTAATAATTAATTTCTTAATTTTTCTTAATTTAGAGCCTAGAGGTTTTGGTGGCATGGGGGTTTGCCTCCAAATTGTCTCCCATTCATATATTTCTTTCAGAATAATCATATAATAATAATAATAATAAACGTTATTTATATAGCGCCTTTACATAACTTGAAATCAAACAGTGAATCATAGATCATAAACAATTACAGCAACAACATATGACACATATGAGTTTGTACCGTCCTCCTCTCAGCTGTTGGTGTGTCTAATGACTGCTGTAGCAACACCTACTGTGGAACATCAGCGACATCTGAGCCTGAAGTTAAAGCTGTGACTGAGTTTGTGGGTAATTATGGAGTCTTTAGTTTTATTTAGTTTTTATTTTTACTTACATTTTACCAGCTTGTGTTGTGCTTCATATTGAATACTATATACAGTATGTATGACTAATGATTATACAGTATATGCCTCCTTTGCTACTGTAATGATTGGGAATACTTGAATACAATGACAATTTAGTTATCTTTCTCTTCATGTTTTCATGCATGTCTTTCCCCTAAAAATATTTGTATTCTCCTATTTTGGCCAAATGTTTGCCTATTAATTATGACATGCCCACAATAGGGATGCCAGGATGCACGTGGTTAAAGCAGTGATTTTGGAACTTGGAAGAAGGTGTGATGTTGGACATTTGAAACTCAGTACTCATTGGTGCTTTGTCTCGTACCCAGGACAGAGGAAACAACAGATTTTGTGTTTTCTCACCATTCACTCTTCTGGGCAGCTCCTCCTAATGCCATACGGACACCCTGAGATTGCTGCCCCCAACCAAGATGAACTGGTGAGTGTGTCAGTGTGTTTGTTTGTATTTGTTGAAAGACAGAGAGAGCGAGCAAAAGAGAGGAGATGATGTTGGATGCTGGATAGATGCTTGGAGGAGAGATTCATACCAAAGTATATGGGTTTTATTGTTTTTATGAAAGAGCAACAAGAATGCACTCAGTAGAATGTAGAAACCTAACAAGGCCTACAATAAGGCCTCTCAACCTTGGTCATTTGAAAATTTGAACGGTCATGTGGTCATCAAAATTAATGTAGTTCTTCCTCTTGGGAGCATGAATGACTGTGCACAGCAAATTATGTGGCATATGTTGGTCACAGACAGAGAAACAGACACACAAACAGGACTGGAGGTTGGGGGGGGGCTTCATTTGTGCACAACAGATGACGTATAGCCAGGTCTTAAATGCATATAATGACAAAAGATTGGTTAGGCCACCACAAAAAGAAAAATAACACAATTTAATGGAATATACAGAACTGAATAATATACATATGGGATAATCCATACATATATTGTGCAAGGAATAATTGTGCAAGGAATTAACGGACACATACAGAGTGTGTGGTGTGTGTGTGTGTGTGTGTGTGTGTGTGTGTGTGTGTGTGTGTGTGTGTGTGTGTGTGTGTGTGTGTGTGTGTGTGTGTGTGTGTGTGTGTGTGTGTGCGTGCGTGCGTGCGTGCGTGCGTGCGTGCGTGCGTGCGTGCGTGCGTGCGTGCGTGCGTGCGTGCGTGCGTGCGTGCGTGTGTGTGCACGTGTGCATGCGTGTGTGCTTGAAACATACATGTTCTACTGTACTTGTCACGTCACATCTGTTCATGATCACAGTAAAGAAGCTTTCTAACCAAGGCTAGTCTCTGTGCTTTGTGTAGAGGGCATTTGGAGAGGCAGCAGCTGCAGAGATGAAGAAGCTGCATGGAATGAACTACCGAGTAGGAACATCTCCACAAATCCTATGTAAGACTCACTCACATGCGCACACTCACGCACGCACGCACGCACGCACGTGCATGCACACGCACACGCACACGCACACGCACACGCACACGCACACGCACACGCACACGCACACGCACACGCACACACACACACCAGTGGCGCAGCCATAATGCTATTATAGGCTGGGCCTAGGCAGGAGCGGGTGGGCAGAAGCGGGTGGGCACACGGATTTGGGGCGTTTTTGGGCATTTTATTGTTACTTTATTTCGGTGTTAGGGTTAGGTTAGGGTTATGTTATTTAATTCTTAATTTTGCCAGATTTTACCGATTTATTATCAAAAAAACAATTATTAAAAAAAAAAAAAAAACTTTTTCAAAACATTTTTTTTTTGCAAAATCGATTGGGTGGGCCAGCTTTCTATGTGCCCACCCATGGCTGCGCCCCTGACGGACACACGCACCTGCCGTACATAACCTGGAAGCAAGTGCTGCCTGAGATTCCACCTGACAACTTGTGGGGCAATAGTTATACTACTATTGAATTCCCAATGGGTGCATGGGTCATATAAATGAATACAAAATGTAATTAAAAAAACGTTAACATTGAGGATTAACTGTCTCCTGCTTGCTTGACCCCTCCCTTCTCCCCCTCCTTAATGCTTCTGCCCCCCCCCCCCCCCCCCTTTCACTGTCTCCTGCTCATTCAAGATGCTAACTCTGGCTCCAGTCGTGACTGGGCTCGACTCATCGGAATCCCATTCTCCTACACTTTTGAGCTCAGAGACACTGGTACAGTATGTTTGCCATGTGAAATAACTGTTGAATTTAAATAACTGTCATGGTTTACCATGCCCTATTTTTTCTTTTACGCCACCATTGTACGTTGTACATTTAGTTTGGCATTTAGCCAGTGTAGTGCCTCAGCATCTAGGATCATAGGTAAACAAAGAACCTATAGCATCAGTCTAAACAGTATAATATCCAAAATAAATAATCTGTACATTGAAACTATACTGTATTTGTAGATGAACAAATTGTACTACAGGGCTTAAGTGGTTAATCCGACTAATCAATTTAGTTGAAAAATATATTTTAAAAAAACGTTTCAATTATTTTGTTAATCTGCATGAGCAAGATGAAGTGGGTTAGAGGTTCTAAATGTCGGTTTACAGTGCTAGTCCCGGTGTGAACAGTGGTTCAGAACAATGTCAACCCTCTGATCTGTAGGTGAGTTTGGCCACTTGCTACCGGAGGAGCAGATCCAACCAGCATGTGAGGAGGCATACGCTGGAGCTTTCTCCATCATCACCGCAGTCCATGACAAAGCATTCAACATCACTACTAACACTGCTGCTGCTACCGTGACGGGGGTCACTACCTTTACCGGCGTCGCTATCATGTCATTGTCACTGCAGGGTCTTTTGGTGTAAGGCAGTAAAAGACCTCTAAGATCAAGTTTTGGTAGAAAGGGGAACTTCCTGGTGCGTCACACTGAATATCCTTGGTCGACTCAAGATGGCTGCCAGTGACTTTTAATGTATTATTAATTTGATATGGAATTGAGAACTGTTTAATTTTTTAAACTAGAGCTGAATTGATCAACACACAAAGAGCTTTGCCTAATGCCTACCGGTATGTAAATGGTAAATGGCGCATTGACTGTATATAGTGCCTTTAGTGTGCCATGTCCATGGCAACTAGATCGATGTTCTGTTATGGCTGTTTTAAGTTTACTAGTCAACATGACCTTTAAAACTTCAATAGGATTCTTAAATTACCATGATTCCTGACTTGTAATTGACAGCACTATATTTTCATGTTAAATGTCTGTTCGCTGTAAATAATTTATGTGAATATATTCCAAATTATTAAAATATGTCATTTTGATTAGGTGTGCTGTTTAACTAGATGATACAATTAAAATGGAAAATAAAAAATACTTCAATTTGATAAAACTATAATGATCTATGCATTCATTAACGTTTAATCTATCAAGGGCCCAAGAGGAACTGATTAAAACCACTCCCTCTCCTGTTTTCCCTCTACACTAAATATCTTCGCAGGAAATATCTATAAACTTACAACTTGTGGGATTGTAGATTGGCTATTTTCACAGAATGTTCAGCCGAGAATGTATAGGGACACTTTCAGTGGGTCTCAGGGTTACACATACTTCAGAATAGTTATTTCAAACGTATACAGATGCTCCTTTTCCTGTTGTCCTCCTAAAACTGTTTCTAAAAACAGGAATGAATAGCTGAACCCGGCAATGGCAGAGATTCAAGGTTGTATGTGTGCCTCTGTCGCTCTCATAGCACATGATCGTTTATGTATAGTTGTGCTTGTGTAGTCAGTTCAGGTCTCCCATTGTGTTGAATGGTCAAGGTCAGAGCAAATTGGTCAAGGTCAGTGGTGTAAAGTCACCAAGTACATGTACTCAAAACTGTACTTAAGTACAGTTTTGTACAGTAAGTACAGTATTGTTTACTTTACTGGAGTATTTTTAATTGTCAATACTCTACACCACTACATCTCAGAGGCAAATATTGTACTTTTAACTCCACAACAATTTTTTTTAAACTTTACTTACCAGAAACTTTGTAGATTTTGATTATTATTACAAGACATACAGTAACCACTTCCGCCTTACTTACATTTTGGCCATTTGAAAATAGCCGATCTGAAAGCTCACAATGTGTCGCAATGTGACGCATTGTGAGCTTGTAGATCTGCTATTTTAAAAAGATTTTTGAAAACTTGTGAAAAGGGACATTCTGCATAATGCATGATGAGTAGGCTACTTTCTACTTTTGGTACTTTAAGTACATTTTGATACCGATACTTTTACTCAAGTACATTTTGAAGTT
This sequence comes from Gymnoscopelus microlampas, assembly GCF_963454915.1. Lineage (NCBI taxonomy): Eukaryota > Metazoa > Chordata > Actinopteri > Myctophiformes > Myctophidae > Gymnoscopelus > Gymnoscopelus microlampas. The sequence goes on along the minus strand of NC_139954.1, from coordinate 19,101,248 downwards.
CCTGACTTTTACTTGTAACAGAGTATTTCTAGATTGCAGTATTAATACTTTTACTTAAAAAAAAAAAATGAATACTTTTTCCACCACTGGTCAAGGTGAGGCTTGGCCTTTTATGCCAGGTGAAACCACTCCCCCTTGTGCCTCTGCTCACTTTTAAAAACTTTTTCTTTTTTTCTCGCTTCGTTTCTGTCTCTTCTCTACAAACTTTTAAACGTATATCTTCTGAGGACAAAAGAGTTGTGTCCCGTAAAATACGGCATGGTCTTTTAATTGACAATTAGGCACATAATGGCCTACAGGTGAGGCAGCTGGGCTGTAGCAGAAACAGTCTCTCCTGTCTCGTCTCGTCCTTAACAATTGTCTCTTTGTTTACATTGAAAATGAGAGACGTGAACATTGACATGGACTTTCACAATCAAGTTATTGACATCTTTGCCCAGGGGAATCGATGCATGGACTTTATCTACAAATAAAGTAAGTGCCACCATTATATTTATTTATCAGTTTATGATTAGCCTTTTAAACTCTCTCTCTCTCTCTCTCTCTCGTTCTCGCTCTCTCTCTCTCTCTCTCTCTCTCTCTCCAATTGTTCATTTATAGACTTTATAAATACTACTGAAAAATACTATAAATGCTAAATTACTATAATTACTATAATTCTATAAAGTCTACTGTAGACTTTATATTTATATTTCACTGCCTCTGGTCACACCATTTTGTCATCAGCCTCCACCTCCAGAGGCCACTGAGCAGAGGTGGGAGAGTAGCCAAAAACTGTATTAAAGTAAAAGTTACAGTATGTTGAGCACATTTTCTAGTTTATTTACTCATAGGCCTAATCAATAGTGTCAATGTTGTGTGAAGTAAATGTTCCATATTTCCACAGCAGGGGGCAGTAGTGTTCCACTGTATGGTGTTGAACCGCTTGTTCATTGTGAACTACTGTATTATCAAAACACACACGTCTGTTTTTATAGCCTTGCAAAAACAACAAAAGAAGAAACAGCTTCTGTCCAAAAAAAGAGCTTTGTACTTTGCAGGGGATTCTACTGTAATGAATGGGTATATTTGCATTGGAGACACAAAAGTACATCTTGGTCAGAAAGTAAAGCTTAAATGTGACTTATTAGATAGATAGATAGATAGATAGTGTCTTCGTCTGCAAAGGGAGTTATGCAAAAAGGTAGATGTCATTTTGCCAGTGGTATAAAGTAACTAAGTACATTTACTCAAGTGTACTTCAGTAACATATTTAGGTATTTTATTTTTTACTTTACTGGAGTATTTCCAATTTTCAATACTTTCACTTCTACTCCACTACATTTCAGAGGCAAATATTGTACTTTTACTCCACTACAATTATCTGAAAACTTCAGTTATTAGTTACTTTGCAGATATACATTATTATATTATAAAACATACATTAACCACTTCCTTTTTATACTAGGCTATTTGAAAATTGCCGATCTATAAGTTCACTATTGTGGTATTGCTACTTTTACTCTAGTAGAATAGAGTACTTCTTCCACCACTGCATTTTGCACTGCAGAATCAAATAGCATTCATTGCTTCTGCCTTGTCCTCTCCTCTCCTCTCCTCTCCCAGAGAGAGACATTGTTTGAAAGATCTGGTAATACAGGCCAGGCTTGGAGACGATTTACTATGTAACTCACCACTGTAAAGCCGTTTTTTACCATTGTTTTAAGAGGACCTGTACCGATTGTAGGATCAAATTATGCAGTAACATCCTCTGTGTTAATTTAACTCTGAGGGTATAAGAAAAGGACTGCCCTGCCGTTTCTGCAGCGACATCTGAATGTCTTTAACTCCACAGCCTGATTGAATCAACCATCATTAAGATGGAAACTGATAAATATGGAGCACGCTGTTTTCACTCAAAATGTTCCTTGGCAAGGAACAATGATTTTGTGTGTGTGTGTGTGTGTGTGTGTGTGTGTGTGTGTGTGTGTGTGTGTGTGTGTGTGTGTGTGTGTGTGTGTGTGTGTGTGTGTGTGTGTGTGTGTGTGTGTGTGTGTGTGTGTGAGTGCGCATGTGGGAACATTTCTGTGGTTCACAGAGTTTGAGTGCTGAAAATGCGTATGTGTGTGCGCAAGTGAGTGCATGTGTGACTGTGTGTAAAAATAATGATTAATGATAGTTATTTTGTGTGATTTTCCTATCAATTGTGACGTTGCTAGTCTTGCTACCTAGTCAAACAAGCCATTCGGATAAGACTTGGTCTAATGGGATTGGGCGGGGTGATATTTCCATAATGTGATGCCCCTCCTCTCATGTCAACATAATGATGATATTATTTATGTAAGTTCACTTCTTTCGTATTCCCCCGCCCCTAAAAACCATGTACAGAATTTATATTGTGTAAGTATGATTCTGTGTATTCTTCAATATGGAGTAACTGGCTTTCCCTTAATAAGGAGACTCACATCATGTTCTGTCTGTCTCAGTCTCTCTGTCTTTCTCTATCCCACATGCTATGTATGTGTGTCTTTGAGATTTATATGTCCAGAGTGTATTCACCCCTGCTGCCTCAGTGACTGCTATGCCACCAGAAGCACACACGCATGCATGCACGTGTGCACAGTGTGTGTGCGTACACACACACACACACACACACACACACACACACACACACACACACACACACACACACACACACACACACACACACACACACACACACACACACACACACACACACACACACACACACACACACAGGCACTGACATTGAACGTGTGACATTGACATAGTGCAGTTGAATAAGTTATGTGAGGGTGAGTGATGGATCAGGGAATATGTTGTTCCCTAAAGGGTGTGTGTGTGTGTGTGGTGCGTGCATGTGTGTGCTGTGCGTGCGTGCGTTGAGGTCCCTATAGATGTGTGAGCAGTAGCAGAAACAGAGTGATATGCTAGCCGACACTAAACCTCAACAGGACAGAAAGAGAGGTCAACAATCAGAGGACCAAGAGAATAATAAGCAGACACACACACACACACACACACACACACACACACACACACACACACACACACACACACACACACACACACACACACACACACACACACACACACACACACACACACACACACACACACACGGAGGAACTGGGTTTTGCTTCATAGTGATGTGTGCTTGTGTACAGTAGGTATTTCCACACTGTGTGTGTGTGTGTGTGTGTGTGTGTGTGTGTGTGTGTGTGTGTGTGTGTGTGTGTGTGTGTGAAAAGGAAGTTTGGTGCTCCCTCGTTGTGTATGCAGACACACATTCACACACATCCAACGATGCATACATACACAACTAGGTATTCTTCCATAAAGGTGTCTGTGCATGTGTGTGCATGTCTACGGACAAAAGGACTGGTGTGTGTGTGTGTGTGTGTGTGTGTGTGTGTGTGTGTGTGTGTGTGTGTGTGTGTGTGTGTGTGTGTGTGTGTGTGTGTGTGTGTGTGTGTGTGTGTGTGTGTGTGTGTGTGTGTGTGTGTGTGTGTGTGTGTGTGTACTTGTATTACTATACTTGTGAGGGCCAAGTGTCCCCACAAGTATTGTAGAATTAGAAAAATGGACATAGTGATATTTTTTACAGTGCATGTATATAGAGGCTAGGTTTTGGGGTGTTGTCATGTTATGTCCAAGAAAAGCTCACACTGATTTAAAGTTTCTTGCACCGAAAAATAGTCGATCTACAAGCTCACAATACACCCGATTTTTGCCATAAAATCACCATCCTAAAATGTTGGATGTTCTCACAATAGTAATACTCTGTGTGTGTGTGTGTGTGTGTGTGTGTGTGTGTGTGTGTGTGTGTGTGTGTGTGTGTGTGTGTGTGTGTGTGTGTGTGTGTGTGTGTGTGTGTGTGTGTGTGTGTGTGTGTGTGTGCATAAATTGTCCTCAAACCCACTGCACTGTGAGCATGTCATGTCCCCAACCACAGTGAGCAACCTGGAAGCCACAAAGAGGTGCTTTTTTGGCAAAATGATAAAATTCAGCAGAGAGACCTTCTTAAAAAAGAAGTCATTAAATCAGGGAACTGTTGAACTTTTCCAACTGAGAAGTCTTAATGAGAAGTTTCTATCTTTTTGTCCTGTCAGACCGGCTCATTAAAACAGGCTAGTCTTCTTATCATCTCGGAACTTAGAAACGATAGACCTATAAGCCCGGTTGGGTTCTGGAAGAAAGCCATGTCATCAGAGAACAGATCCGCCGTGGACCTCGCTGCTTCTCTCCCCCAGAGAGCAAAGCCCAATTTATACTTCGAGGTACGACAGTGGAAATAGCAGACCTTGAAGCTCACACCGCTCGGATGTGACACAGTGTGAGCTTGTTGGCTATTTTTCAACGTGCGACACTGTAGTACCACGGAGCATAAATTATGTTTAAGATTCTTTTTTTTTTATGTTTAAGATTAAATCCATGTCAACGGTAGTCTGTGAAAAAAAAATACAGTATATATATATATATAGTATATACAGTATTGACCATGTCCAAGAAATGCTCACACTGTTTTGAACTATTTTAGATATGCTGACCTGTCTGCAAAATATATATATATATATATAGTTTTTTTTTAAATTAATCTTTAAAGCTGAATGAATAAACTGTGATTTAACCATCACATCTGTGTTGGTCGGAGGTGGTCTCCATACTCTTCTTTTGATAAATGTAGACCATAGTGACAGCAGGGTAGTTTACAAATAGCCCTGCCTGAAGCTCAAATGCCCAACAATATCTCCCCTGCCCAAGGGTGGATTCCCTCTTGTGTGAGCGCTAGATATTTGATCTTCCATGTGTGAGACCTGCAGGTTCGAATCCCAGGTGTTACAGTTGCTATTACCGTGTGTGTGTGTGTGTGTGTGTGTGTGTGTGTGTGTGTGTGTGTGTGTGTGTGTGTGTGTGTGTGTGTGTGTGTGTGTGTGTGTGTGTGTGTGTGTGTGTGTGTGTGTGTGTGTGTGTGTGTGTGTGTGTGTGCCCGAGGAGTGAGAGAGAGGACAGAGAGCTTGATCTATAAAATGTGTGTTTGATGGCAAGACAGTTAGGCGAAAAAATGTCAGAACAATAGAGTCCACGTTGACAGATTCACAGTAATCATGTAAAGGGGAATAGTTAAACAGTGTTTATTCAGGTTTAAGAGTGCACTGGAGCGTGAGGCAATGCGCCGTGACTCTCGTGAACTCTCTATGAATACACCCATCGCAGACAGGGTTCGATTTCCTGGCGTTTGAAGCTGAAATGGAAGGGAAAGTTATGTTTTTGTCTCTGAAAGGGTGGACATGTTTTTTCACCAGATTCAGCCTCATATAATGTGGGTCATTTCACATACATTTTAATGGAAGATCACTTGTGTTGCAACTTGCTGTCTTTCCAACAAGATGGGGGTCTAACGCTGCCCCCCCCCCCCCGCTCTCTCTCTCTCTCTCCATCAAAAGACAAGATAAGATAACTGATTGTATCTTGTCTGTCTGGAGACGTTGGCCAATGTCCTTCCTTTCCTCCATACTTATTGCTCATAACGTCAACACAAATGACTTTTCAACAGCAAGTTTAAGTTCTGACTGGGTTTCCTGCATCTTAAGTGTCAAGAATCCTATTCTGTAGGCCAGAATCAGACATAAGTTTGGATTTCTAACAAATGAGCAAGTTGGCAGAACTAATCAACCCATCCACATTATGCGTGTGGGTTTCCCTGTCAACTATTTGCTGTTAAAATGATAAATGTAAGAGTGTGTGTGGGTGAGATTGCTGTGGACCAAGACACATCTATGTCACATACATCTATTGCTAATCAATGGTGATGACGCCATTTTTTTTACAGACTGTCACTGGCGATCAATGGGAATTATGCCATGTTTTATAACTGTCATGGGTAATCAATAGGGATGGCGCCATCGTCTGCATGTCCTCGTCATTACAACCAGTCATCAATAAGAGTGCTGGGTCGGCTGAGACATGATAGTTGTACTGAGTATAACTAGTAGGAGGTGTGTGTGTAGGTGTGTGCGTGCGTGCGTGTTTGTGTATAAACCGCTGCATGTGCTTGCATATATGCACAGAAAATGTACAAATAAAATAAACAGGATTATTAACCACATGGTTGTAGTGTCCCTAATCTGGACATGTCATAATAGGTGAACATCCATCGAAAATAGGTAATCTATATAGGAAAATAGGTAATCAATGCACTGCAGTGCGACGCTTTGTGAGCTTATATAGATCACCTGTTTTCTGCAAAGAGATTTGTTGTAGAGGGGGGAAAGGAGGGGGCCAATACAGACCTCAGTCTGGGGGACCCCGGTCAACTAAGTAAGTTTAAGTGGTTAATCATGGCTATTCATTGCAGTGTCAGTGTGTATTGTGGTGTATACCTGACGGCTGCCATGCATACATTGATGTCTGTGAGGCGGGAGAAAGACAGATAAGACAGACAGACCAACGGACATACAGCCGGAGACGAGACGCCAGAGATAGACCCCAGGAAACAGGGGTAGTCATATTTTAAAACATTATTCGTTCAAGACACACACACACACACACACACACACACACACACACACACACACACACACACACACACACACACACACACACACACACACACACACACACACACACACACACACACACACACACACACACACACACACACACACACACACACACACACACTACAGTCCACACAGGGCTGAATTCTCTGCCTCCCTTCCTTCCTGATTGTCTGTATAGGTGTGGTGCTCTTCACACTAGGGGCCACCATGTTTGTGTGTGTGTGTGTGTGTGTGTGTGTGTGTGTGTGTGTGTGTGTCTAGGCGTGGTGCACTTATGAAAACATGAACATCTTTTCTGTTGCTCTCGTCCCTGTTCACACGCTCGCCTGGAGGAGTTTGATTGATTTCATTGGCCTCACCAGGAAGGCCCTGCTCTCACCCAAGGCCAGTCTGCACTCAACTCAACTCTGAGTGTTAGTGGGCTGACATTCTTTCCACTGCTTTATCTTTCATCACTCGCTTTCTCTCACCTCTCCTGTCAGTCTTTCTGTTTTGCTATGCCCTATTTCTCTCTCTCTCTCTCTCTCCCTCTCCCTCTCCCTCTCCCCCTCCCTCCCTCCCTCCCTCCCTCAAAGGTTCACATATCTAACTGTCTACTAAGGCTGCAACTAACGATTAATTCCATAATCGATTAATCGGGCAATTATTTAAACGATTAATCGGATTATCGCACTTAATAAGCAATTACCTTATAATTTTGATTTTAGGTTGTTTTAGGCATGTTCTATCTAACAATAAAGACAATACAGATGAATAATTAATTTAAAAGTACATGTTATACAATTTTGCTCAGCTGCTGATTAGGCTACTACCCATAAAAATATATAAATACATATCAAAATAAATAAAAGCCACCTTATGGTAGCTTTTCTCTTCTTCTGACTGCTTGATTTGATTAAAAAACAACATATTTTAGGCTAAAGGGTAACAGTACAGGTAACAGTACAGTACTATACAAATGCAAATGTTTCATTTAAAAAAGATGAGATACAGGATAGGTGGGCACTTAACGGTCTTAAGTAATGTAAAGTATACTTGATGTGAACATGCATGGTACATCATTATCAGACTTAATGTTATCCTTCAACTTTTTGTTTATGCCCCAAAACGACTGGATATATAGGTTTTGTATCAATTTGTAGTTTTGTAATATTAGACCTTAATTGTCGAATGTTTAAGCATATTCTAATCATGTATACTTTACTTTACATTTTCTAATTTATTTATTTTTACATTTTGAATAAAATAGCCAATTTTACATTGAATTAATTATTATATTAATTATATTCCATTATCGATTAATCGATTATCGATTAATCGATCATCAAAATAGTTGGTAACTAATTTGATAATCGATGAATAATCGATGAATCGATTAGTTGTTGCAGCCTTACTGTCTACCGCTCTATACTTCTATCTGCTAGTCTGTAAATATATTGTTTTGTCAATATATCTAATTATCATATTGTTTTACCTATAGTACAGTCTATATCTATCATTCTGTTCTATCGTTCCATCATTCTTTCCATTGTTCTGTCCATTGATACAAGTATACATACTGACTAGTCTAACTGTAGCTAACTAGGTTGGTATTTCAACCTCATTGACCCATCAACTGGCTGTACAGTCACGGACAATTGAGTGTTCTTGAACCCTGAACCCTTGAATGGTTCCCTTCCTCCAGCTTCACGTAGCAGCTTCAAGAGCAGTGTTGCCATGTGTGTGTGTGTGTGTGTGTGTGATCATGAGGCCTAGTCGCTTCTTTTGGGTTTATTTTTGTAGAACTGGCCGTTTGTTTGTCTTGCAAGATCTGGCAACGCTGTTCGAGAGTCGACCTGCACACTTCACACCAGACACCACTTTCAAAACACCATGCATCCTCTTTTCCTGCTACTAAACTGAGCAAAAGGGAGGTGAGAAAGAGGTGAAACTCTCAGTTGTCGAGACATACAGTAGAGGGAAGACGGCAGCGTTCATTTTGACAGCAAGTTTTGATTTAGTTTTCGTCATTGTTTTTAGTCGACGAAATTAACACAAATTGACAGACAGACAGATTCAGAAGGACAAACGGATATAGACAGACATTCCACACATACCAATCACGCCAGTCAGACACAGACCATCACAGAGAGGTGACCGGGCCATCTGTGTCTCTGTCCGCCTGTAAAATGACTCTGCCATCAAAACAGGAAATAGCCAATATCTCACTAACACGCTGGAACACACAGAATGCCCCGCTGGACGTTTCTCATATGATGCTTCTCTTACTGTGTGTGTGTGTGTGTGTGTGTGTGTGTGTGTGTGTGTGTGTGTGTGTGTGTGTGTGTGTGTGTGTGTGTGTGTGTGTGTGTGTGTGTGTGTGTGTGTGTGTGTGTGTGTGTGTGTGTGTGTGTGTGTGTGTGTGTGTGTGTGTGTTGTCACCATCCCGTGTTGTTAGAGTAGTTTATTTAGAGGGTCTATACGTCTTTGGCTCTGGACAATCTCACCCCTGCCAGAACATGAAGCTCAGAGCACCTTGTATTATATATGGCTTCCTGTAGACATGTAAAAACCATACACACGCACAGCCTGGCCTGCGTTTTCACTATACCTCTTTTTAAACCTGCTTTTTCCTACGGCGGCTATAATGTAACCGCACTATTTCAACACCAGATGTACGGTTTAAGTGAACTACAGGGCGTCGGCACTTCTCGACTGTTGGCCATAACTTCTAAGGAGGTGGTTCCCAAACTTTTTAGCCTGAGACCCAAAGGAGTCTCTCTGCATGGGACCCAAGCTATAGTGAAAATAGTCGATCTACAAGCTCACAACGCGTCGCATCGCGACGCGTTGTGGGCTTGTAGATCTGCTATTTTCGTGATAGATCTGATATAGAATTTCTTAGATTTTTTTATTTATTTATGAAATTCTTTTGAAAAATGTTTGAATTTCCATTTAATTCATGAAAAGTTTTTGAAAAAGTAAATACAACCCATAAAAATGGGCCCGCTACCCACTGTCACTGTTTGGGAAACGCCGTTCAAAGGCATTCCTCCTGGCCTGTAGAACCTGCAGACCATTCTGTGAAGCTTGAGCCTTTTAAGCTGCATGCCATATATCAACACATAAAGAGAATGAGTGCATTGTAAGACCACGTAGGATACTTTATATAATATAGTCCTGTTTTTTATAAAGAGCTGCACAAAGCGATCGAAGATATTATCTTTGATCGCTTCTCGCAGCTCAGCATTTCACTCCCTTGAAAGCACTGATGCAATATGTCGTCCCACCCTGGGTAATGGGTCAGCAGAACTGTGTGTGTGTGTGTGTGTGTGTGTGTGTGTGTGTGTGTGTGTGTGTGTGTGTGTGTGTGTGTGTGTGTGTGTGTGTGTGTGTGTGTGTGTGTGTGTGTGTGTGTGTGTGTGTGTGTGTGTGTGTGTGTGTGTGTGACGCGCGCGTGTGCATGTTAATATGTTAGTGAGTGATGGTACCTGATGGCTTATAGACATGTTGATTTGTGGCACAGCTTGATTAATGATGTATGTGTGTGTGTGTGTGTTCATACTTCCTACAATGATCATAAATGATGACGGTAATCAATAGTTGCTCAGAGCACCTCATCATTGTGTGGCTGACTGGTAGTGATCAATAACACACACACACACACACACACACACACACACACACACACACACACACACACACACACACACACACACACACACACACACACGTGCGCGTGTGCAAAGAGCTGCTCCCGCTTGTCTTGCAAACTAACAAAGACAACCCATAAATAGCGTATACTAAGACCCCAAACCCACAACAATAAACACATCAGTAGGCTACAATGCTTACAACAGTAAAAGTATGGACAAGGTGCTCCTATACTGCCCTCTGTCTCTAGGTGGCACTGTTGATCAGGGACAAAACACTGACTCCCACTCATCATGCGGTCAGTCAGTTGCTGACCAAGGAGAGCAACTCCACCCTGTTTACATTTAAAGGACATAGGACATGCCTGCTGCTGTGTTTGCTCTTTACTTTCAGGTCATATTGATGTTCTATTTTTGCGTGACATCACCGTACAATATAGCATTACAGTGGGTGAATTAAATAACATGAAGATGAAATCTCTTCTCTTCTCTTCTCTTCTCTTCTCTTCTCTTCTCTTCTCTTCTCTTCTCTTCTCTTCTCTTCTCTTCTCTTCTCTTCTCTTCTCTTCTCTTCTCTTCTCTCTAAACTCAGGCCACCCACTCACCCTGCATAAAGATTAGATGTATACACACAATGTGGAGAGGGAGAGAAAGACAGATGAATGCACACACACACACACACACACACACACACACACACACACACACACACACACACACACACACACACACACACACACACACACACACACACACACACACACACACACACACACACACAAATAGACATGTACGACACAAGATAAGATGGATCATGCATTGGATTAATGACAAAAAGTTTAATATGCAGACACTCACACTCCCCCCTCCTCTCCCCATTTTTCTCTCTCTCTCTGTTTCTCTCTCTCTCTCTCTCTCTCTCTCTGCCACATATAATTCTCTCTTTCTTTCTAATATGCATTGTGCACACATAATCATAACTCCTCAGTTTTACAGTCCCCATGGTTGGAATATACTGTACTGTATGCAGCTGGTGGATTTTTCCATTTCCATTTTTCTCCTGTAATTGACTCGTGGTCATAAACATATCAGTATGTATACATAGTATTATCATACTGTATGCATATGCATACACTGTGGAGAACAGACAAGGAATGTATTCACACACAGCTATACAGCCACATATCTCTGATTTTCACATTTGGACTGCAAGCCAAACACATTGATTAGCATTTCTAAAACAAAGATGCATCAGTGGACACACACATGCAGGCGCGCGCAGGCACGCTCGGCGCACACACACACACACACATCATCACCTTGTTTGCCCAGAATGCCCACATAGTCCCAATAATACGACTACGGATACAGAATTTGGAAATGCACTGTATGTGTCCTCTCAATGTGCACAAGCACAAGCTCACACAAACACAGTGATTTAGGCCCCTGAACAAGGTGATTATAATCAGAGTGATACGCCCTTATGCCTCATGTATGCTCCATGCTAGATCTACAAGCTCACAAGGCATTGCTTCCCCGCAACACCGCCGCACGACGAAGTATAGGCTATAATCAGTGGTGTAAATTAACTAAGTACATTTACTCAAGTACTGTACTTAAGTACAATTCTGAGGTATCTTTTACTTTACTGGAGTATTTCCAATTGTCAATACTTTTACTTCTACTCCACTACATCTCAGAGGCAAATATTGTATTTTTACTCCACTACAATTATTTGAAAACTTTATTTACTGTTTACTTTGCAGATATACATTATTACATTATAAAACATACATACACCACTTTAGCCCTGTTTTATATATAGGCTATTTGAAAATAGCCGATCTACAAGCTCACAACGCGTCGCATCGCAGCGTGTTGTGAGCTTGTAGATCTGCTATTTTCAAACATTTTAGTACTTTTATTTTTGGTTCTTTAAGTACATTTTGATATCAATACGTTTGTACTTTTACTCAAGTAAATTTTGAATTCCGGACTTTTATTTGTAACAGAGTACTTCTGCATTGCAGTATTGATATTTCTTCTTAAGTAAAACATTTGAGTACTTTTTCCACCACTGGCTATAATCAGGGCTTTACAAAGGGAACACTTGCATACTTTGCCATCTTTCAAACACACACACACACACACACACACACACACACACACACACACACACACACACACACACACACACACACACACACAGACACACACACACACACACACGCGCCGGGTGTAGTATAGCCTGCCAAGCCTCCATGCATACAGACTGCCTGTTTAACACCATCATTATATCTGCATCGGCTGTTCAATCCCTCCTATGGAACACTAGGGAGCAGGATGGATAGATGGATGGATGGAGAGAGAGAGGGATGAGAGATGTAATGGACGGAGAGGTGTTTGGATAGAGGGAAGGAAAGGGGGATTTAACAGTGCCGTTAGAAGAAGAAAAAAGGAGGGAAGAACGCAATTAAAAGTGTGGTTTAGTCCCTACGTTGGGGCATGCCAATGTAGAGGAACATGTTCAAACATTTTCCAATAAATGTCAAAGATTTGCACAAATTGTTCACAAAATGTCTAAAAATATAAAGAATGTTGAATGAGAAAAGCAAAAACAGCCGATCTACAAGCTTGCAATGCCATGTGACCCGTTGCGAGCTTGTAGATTGGCAATTTATCGTACGACGAAGTATGTACAGTATATGCTTGTGTGGTTAACAGTGACATTAACACTTGAGCCCTGTATACTTTGTTGTACGAGGAATAGCGAAAATAAGCCATCTACAAGCTCACGTGTTTAGATGTGGCGCATTGTGTGACACACACACACACACACACACACACACACACACACACACACACACACACACACACACACACACACACACACACACACACACACACACACACACACACACACACACACACACACACACACACACACAGATAAAACCACACATTCAATGGCACATACAGGATATAAGCATCTCTATAGTCTTATACCAATATCTGATACTCTTGAGAGATGTCCCTTATAGACGTTAGGCTGACAACAAGTGATGAATGGATGGATGGATGTTTGTCAGAGGAGAGGGAGGGAGAGAGCAAGAGAGAGAGAGAGGGAGAGAGAATTAATGGGAGAAGGATCACATGTCTTACATTCTGTCCTGAAGCCCGTCCAAGTAAAGAGAAGAGTGGAGGGATAGGAGGGAAGGAAAGAAGTGTTGTTTGCAGTGGTGTAAAGTAACTAAGTACAGTTTTTTTTCCAATTTGCAATACTTCTACTCCACTACATCTCAGAGGCACATATTGTACTTTTACTCCACTACAATTATTTGAAAACTTTAGTTACTAGTTACTTTGCATGTATAAATTATTATATTATGAAACACACATTAACCACGTTAGCCCTATTTTATACTTAGGCTATTTAGCATATCTACAAGCTCACAACGCGCCGCGATGCGACACGTTGTGAGCTTGTAGATCTGCTATTTTCAAACATTTTAGCACTTTTACTTTTGGTACTTTAAGTACATTTTGATGCCAATACTTTGTTACTTTTACCCAAGTAACATTTTGAACAATGGCCTTTTACTTGTAACAGAATATTTCTACCTATTGCTACTTTTACTTACGTAAAATATCCAAGTACTTTTTCCACCACTGGTTGTGTGAGGAGAAGAAGAAGCAGATCATCTATAGGAGTGAGATGGATGAGTGTGTGACAGAAGGGTGTGAATACAGAGAGGAGGACACTCTATAGATGAATGGTGGGAATGAGATATGGAGAGGCTGAGAGTGTCAGAGAGACAGAGGGAGGGCTGGATGGATGGAGAATATATACATGAGACCTGTTGGGAGGGGTGGAGGTTTGAGCTGCCACGAGGAGAGGTAGATAAGAGAGAGAGAGTGTGTGTGTGTTTGTTGATGATGATGATGATCATCGATGAGGCGGCAGTGGCTCAGGGGTAGAGTGGCCAGATGGGAGCCGTGAGGTTCCCAGTTCGATCCCGGGCTCCCCCAGATTTAGTGTCGAAGTGTCCTTGAGCAAGACGCTGAACCCCTAGTTGCTCCCGATGAGCAGGCCTTGCATGGTTTCCTCCGCCATCGGTGTGTGAATGTGTGTGTGAATGGGTGAATATAATGCACAATCTATGTAAAGCGCTTTGGATAAAAATGCACCATTTACCATTTATTTTACGTACATTTACTCAAGTATTGTATTTTACAATATAAGTACAATTTTGAGGTATTTTAACTTTACTGGAGTATTTCCAATTTTCTGTTCTTTTACTCACTACTTCTCAGAGGCAAATATTGTACTTTTGCTCCACTACAATTATTTGAAAACTTTAGTTACTAGTTACTTTGTAGATTTTGATTATTAATACAAAACATATACATTAACCACTTGAGCCCTATATACATTTTGGCCATTTGAAAATAGCCAATCTATCTACAAGCTCACAATGCGTCGCAATGTGACACATTGTGAGCTTGTAGATCTGCTATTTTCAAAGGATTTTTATACATTTTATACATTTGAAAACTTGTGAAATGGGACATTCTGCATAAGGAGTACTTTCTACTTTTGGTACATTTTGATACCAATACATTTGTACTTTTACTCAAGTCAATTTTGAATCAAGTATTTCTACATTGCAGTATTGATACTTTTACTTAAGTAAAACATGTGAGTACTTTTCCCACCACTGGAAATGTTGATGCAGTGAGTGATGTAACTAGCCGGGATGGCTGCGTGGTGAGAACGAGGACAGAGGCGGGGAAGAAGAAATGCATGCAGGAGTGTGTCTTCTATTCATCTGGTCAGAGGTGAAATGGTTTTAGCAGTCACGTTGTGTTATGTTCTGCTTTTTAATAACTAGGCAAAGATAACAACCAAAGAAGAAAAACAATGATAACGTTCTTGCTGCTGCTGGTGACTATGACGAAGTAGGAGAAATAATGATGACAAAAATTATACAGGAGCTGGATGGAGGGCTGGTTCTTACTTTCACATGGCCCAAAGACGTGTTTTCTTTTGCTTTTTTTAATTACTGTGAAAGATAACAAGCAAAAATGTAAGCTATGATGATCCTCCTGCTACTGCTGCTGCTGATTGATGATGATAATGATGATGATGATGATGATGGGGAGGAAGAAATAGTGATGATGAAGATGACAAAGAAGAAGCTAACAAGGAAACGAGGGAGAGATCGATGGAGGAACGAACGGACAGGATGGATGGATGGACAGATGACAGATGGATAAGTGCAGGGCTGGTTCTTCCATTGGTATACTGTACAACCCAAACGGAGGCCGTTTGAATCCCCTGCCAGGGGGAGGGGGAAGTGAGGCTGGATGGATTGTTAAAAGTGGGACGTCTTGTCTTACTAATGGCGAATGGAGGAGGTGGAGTGGAAAGAAGAAGAAGAGGAGGAAGGAGAGTTATGCGTGGATGGCGAGGAGGTGTCACGTTGACCAACTAATGCTTCCCCATGGCCTGCAGTTCACTTCCCATCCTGAATTAAAGCTCTATCTATCACGCAGCTGCGCCTCGTTAACAGACCAGCCCACGTCGGCTCCAACAGCGCCATTTACATGTTAAATAAGATGGACGACGAGGCGCCATCTCCCAACCTGTCGCCATTTGTCAGTTTGTCTGTGTTCTCGTACGTGTCTGTCTTTCTGTCTCTCTCTCCCACACATGAAAACAAGCTAAGTTTCACACATGAACTAGACCGACTCGATGCATATTCATGTGCAGAAGCTGTCAGCGCGTTCAGTCCAACAACTCACAGAAATCTCTGCCGAAGCACACTCACTTCTGTCATTAATAATGTTAGTGTGTGTGTGTGTGTACGTTTCTGTGTGAGGGAGAAGGAGAGACAAACCAACAGACCTGGCATGCATTCCCAGTTTAGTAGACCAGTGGTTCTCGAAAGTGGGGTCCGGAATAGGGTTGGGGGTCTCCAGGTGGTCCCCAGCTGAATGATTGATAGTTAACTCATTTAGACCTGAGGCCGATTCTAAAAACGCTTTCTAAATCCTGACCTAAGTTTTCTGAAAAACTTCAAATATTTATTAAAAAATTACAAAAAAACTATGTTGCTATATACTGTCCATAGCAACAAGAGCCCCAAAAGGGGTTCCCGTCCTGAAAGGTATAGTTACAAATAGGGGTTCTCGCCCAAAATGGGTGTTAATTGGGAACCAAATGGATCATTGTATGGGTCTGTAACTCAGACAGTGTACAAATGTAACCAAATGGACCCAAGGGTCCATTTGGTTACATTTGTACACTGTCTGAGTTAAATTAGCACTGGAGATTTTACAGTATAGACTGGAATCCTAGAGATAAAAAAAAAGAATCAACTGGGGGTCTGTGGCTTAATTTGAACTGGGGGTCCTTGAAATGGAAAAAGTTTGAGAAACACTGTAATAGACAGTACTTTTTTTTCTCTGGTGTTGACTCCCATAACAAAAGGCATTGTATCAAATCAATTCGATTTACAGTAATAAAACTCCTCATGCCCGTTCATTAGACACATTATCCTGGCTTTGCCGTGGCTGTAATATCATGGTACAATGCAGAGTCTAATTAAAATCTTGCCATGCGTTTCTGTGCTTTCCCCAATTTAATTTGTAAAAAATACATATCTAATTCCCTCGCAATAGTCCAGCCGGCAGCTAATAACGACTCGGTGAGCTTTTCTTTCCCCCCCCCCCCCCCACGATTCAGTTTCAGTCACAAGCTGCAAAATGTCTTAATTGCTTTTGGTTGTGCCTTCTACAAAAGCGTTGTGGAGTTATTTTTCCAGAAACAAAGTGGCAGAGCAGATGTTTCATGTTCTCGCGTCTGCATTTGGTGGTAGCCTCATAAAAAGTTGGCATTTGAGGAATTGATTAAAATGTGTGTGTGTGTGTGTGTGTCTGTGTGCGCGCATGTGTGTATACATACAGTATACCGTGTATACTACAGTATATACATACATGCTGTACATATATACTGTATATACAGCATATAATAAATAAAATGTTTCATTGCTTATTCAAAAGCCAACTTTTTTAGGCATTCACAAAATACAGACAAAGGATGGCGCGAGAACATAAAAAAATCTCCTCTTTTCATTATTTTTGGCTTGGCCTCATTATTATGAAACATTTAAGGACGTTTGGGAGATAATGTCAGCTCTACCGTTGCAGTATTATACTGCTTGGTTACACTGCCCATTTGGCCATTTCTTTGCTGGCTGTACTGTGACTAAGGGAGAATCAGACTGGATATCAGACTGGATCTAACTGTATGGATAGCTATCTGGTTAGGTTAATTACAAAAAGGCTTGTCTCTTAGTACAACTGTGTGCGTGTGCGTGCGTGTGTGTGTGTGCACGTGCGTGCGTGAGATGCAGTTTGCATTCACTGACTTGTCCATCAGTTACCTGAAACATTAATTAAACCAGAATATTAAAGATATATTGATAAAGGAGAACCGATTGCAGTCCAATGATATTAATCATTGTCTAAATGGGCCAGAAGAGGGATAACTACATGCACATGCACGCACGCACGCATGCACACACAAAGCATTGACTGGAAGATTGGGAGCTAGATACAGATGTTACCGTACACTGTCCATATTCTGTACCCATTGTCTTTTAATAAACATAGTGTAATTAAAGCTGAGATAGGTAGATAGGTAAAAGAGCTGTGCACATAGTTTTGACAGATAGATGATGTGTATTACTTGGTTGTGAACCTCACGCGGTGATGAGATGAGAATTTACATCAGCTCAGGTATGAGCACCGTTGCATTGAATTAAGGATTATCGATGATGTTTGAGGTTTTTGGGGTAATGTTTCATTACAGTGCAGAATGTTGCACACACTCTAGTGTCTACTGACTGTAGATTTGGAGTCCCTGGAAAACAAGGTAGAATAGCACAATCATGTGTGTGATTAAATTAAGGTAAAACAGTTTTGAGTTTAACAAGACTAAGAATCTAAAATCCCAGCTAGTGGCTGGGATATCATGTGCACAAATGGAAATATTGGCCAAACGGTGGCGCTAGAATAAAGGCCATGCGGTCACCAAAATCAATTTCAGGATTCAGCCCCCATGGAACAGGAAGGTGCACTCCAGCTGGACAGCTGGATGGACGGACATGCGGACAAATGGACCGACTTTGCCTTCCTTATAGCCCTGCCACTAGCAGGGCTAAGAATAAAATATCTTTCAAAATATAGCTCCCCTAAGAAAAAGGGTTCAGACTCAATCATGAAGGTGATACTTAGAAGTGTACTTGGCAATAAAACATCTGATATTTGCAAAGAAACCTGACAGGATGGCCTGGCACAGGAAAGATGTACCCTAGACTAGGTGTACAGTTGTCTGTGCCCACACACACTGAAGACACTATTACACCCAGAGGGGAATTTGTGAAGTTGTCAGTCTAAGTAAGGGTGGACAGCTTAAATGTATTATTCCTTATCAGGTCTGTGAAGAAAGCTGTGGCCATGGACTTGTGCCTATAGTGTTTCTTATAACCGTGTGTGTGTGTGTGTGTGTGTGTGTGTGTGTGTGTGTGTCACACACACTGCCCCGTTATAACTACCATCGTCAATGTAGTAGGTGTAGTGGATGCATTTGCAATTTTTGTGGACTATGTACAGTAGCTTGCATACAAGGAGGCACTTCTCACCGGTGGAATCTACCAACAGCCGACGCTACCTGACGGCCCCTCCCGTGAACAGCTACCGAGATGAGAGGCAATAGACCCGGCGGCCTTCCAGTGGTATGTCCGTCCGCTGTCTGAATAGCAACGGCTGGACTTCCAGGCCCATGAGAACAACTACAGAGAGCGCTTTAGCACCAAGCAGCAGTGCAATACTATAAGAACTTTGTTTCCTCTGGTGATCCATCCTAGGACATACCCACGGGCTGGTTGTTGGAGGGTTTCGAACAACTTGGGATGCCCAAAGACGAGGCAGAAAGGCTGGCAAAGTATCGTGCTGTCTCTGCTGCCATAACAGTATATGGTAGAGCCGCTGCTACTTGTGCCCATGGAGTGCTGAGTGACATGCGTGTTGTATCATGAGGACATATCCATGAATTTGTGAATGTAACCTTTTCTGCACCTAAAATATTTGTGTGTGTGTGTGTGTGTGTGTGTGTGTGTGTGTGTGTGTGTGTGCGTGTGCGTGTGCGCGTGCGCGTGCGTGTGCGTGTTTGCGCGTACGTCAAATCTTCCAATAAGTTGTACACAGCACGTTTGAATAGGCCATCTCAGTTGAGAATAAGCCCATCTTCCTGGAAGGAACTGCGTTGAAGTGACAAAGACACACAAAGCAAGGGATACACAACTGAGTAGAAAAGAACAACATTGCTAGGTGGCTTGTTAACAACAACAACAACACACACACACACACACACACACACACACACACACACACACACACACACACACACACACACACACACACACACACACACACACACACACACACACACACACACACAGGCTACCCTCTGACTACAGTGAGTGACAGTGCTGCAATCAGCTATGCATAAAGCCCCCATGAGGGATAGCACCTCACATAGTTTACTGGCACATAGGAGGGGGAATAGAAGGTGCTGAATCACAGTCGCGTGCCTTTTTTGTTTACATCCATCAATTATTGAACAGTCAAATGCAACACATTCGACCAAAGAGACACTGTTTATTTCGGTCCATGTTAACCCATTAAAACTGGGAAAGCATCTGTGTTATTTTACATTTTAGCTATATACTATTGGTTGGCTACTAAAAAATAGCAGATATACAAGCTCATAGCGCGTCACTTCTTGCCGCGCTATGAGCTTGTAGATCTGTTATTTTTGAAAAATCGTGACAATTTGAGCAAATCATTGAATATACACTGCTCAAAAAAATAAAGGGAACACATAAACATTACAATGTAACTCCAAGTCAATCACACTTCTGGGATATCAACCTGTCCAGTTAGGAAGCAACACTGATTGTGAATCAATTTCACCTGCTGTTGTGCAAATGGAACAGACAACAGGTAAAATGAGAAGCAATTTGCAAGCCAACCCCTATAAAGGAATGGTTTTGCAGGTGGTGGCCACAGACCATTTCCCTGTCCTCATCATTTCTGGCTGATTTTTGGGTACTTTTGCATTTTGCCAGTGCCCTCACCACTAAAGGTAGCATGAGGCGGTTTCTGCAACCCACAGAAGTTGCTCAGGTAGTGCACCTCATCCAGGATGGCACATCAATGCGCGCTGTGGCAAGAAGGTTTGCTGTGTCTCCCAGCACAGTGTCAAGAGCATGGAGGAGATACCAGGAGACAGGCCAGTACACCAGGAGACGTGGTGGGGGCCGTAGGAGGACAACAACCCAGCAGCAGGAGCGCTATCTGGTCCTTTGTGCAAGGAGGAACAGGAGGAGCACTGCCAGAGCCCTACAAAACGACCTCCAGCAGGCCACATGTGCATGTTTCTGCTCAAACTGTGAGAAACAGACTCCATGAGGGTGGTAGGAGGGCCCGACGTCCACAAGTGGGGCCTGTGCTCACAGCTCAACACCGTGCAGCCCGATTGGCATTTGCCAGAGAACACAAGGACTGGCAGATTCGCCATTGGCACCCTGTGCTCTTCACGGATGAGAGCAGGTTCACACTGAGCACATGTGACAGACGTGACAGAGTCTGGAGACGCCGTGGAGAACGTTATGCTGCATGCAACATCCTCCAGCATGACCGGTTTGGCGGTGGGTCAGTGATGGTCTGGGGAGGCATATCCTTGGAGGGCCGCACAGACCTCTATGTGCTAGCCAGAGGTACCATGACTGCCATTAGGTACCGGGATGAGATCCTCAGACCATCACTGACCCACCGCCAAACCGGTTTGAGCAGAAACATGCACATGTGGCCTGCTGGAGGTCGTTTTGTAGGGCTCTGGCAGTGCTCCTCCTGTTCCTCCTTGCACAAAGGACCAGATAGTGCTCCTGCTGCTAGGTTGTTGTCCTCCTACGGCCCCCACCACGTCTCCTGGTGTACTGGCCTGTCTCCTGGTATCTCCTCCATGCTCTTGACACTGTGCTGGGAGACACAGCAAACCTTCTTGCCACAGCGCGCATTGATGTGCCATCCTGGATGAGCTGCACTACCTGAGCAACTTCTGTGGGTTGCAGAAACCGCCTCAAAATGCAAAAGTACCCAAAAATCAGCCAGAAAGGATAAGGACAGGGAAATGGTCTGTGGCCACCACCTGCAAAACCATTCCTTTATAGGGGTTGGCTTGCAAATTGCTTCTCATTTCCACCTGTTGTCTGTTCCATTTGCACAACAGCGGTGAAATTGATTCACAATCAGTGTTGCTTCCTAACTGGACAGGTTGATATCCCAGAAGTGTGATTGACTTGGAGTTACATTGTAATGTTTATGTGTTCCCTTTATTTTTTTGAGCAGTGTATATTTTTAAAGCGAACATTTTTAACTAAAATCTTTGCTTCTCAGGGGCACGGTGGCGCAGTCGGTAGCGCTGTTGCCTCACAGCTAGAAGGTCCAAAAACATGTAGTAATCCTGGTCGCTATACCGCCTCCCCCATGACAGCCGGGGCGCCTGATGGAGGGGAAGGGAACTGGTTGGAATAACGTGTTCCTTCCACGCGCTACGTCCAACCGGGGAAACTCCCCCCTGTCAGGTGACAAGAAGGTCAGTTGGCTCTCATGCATTGAAGGAGGCATGAGATCGGCCCTGTACTGGGCTCCCTAGATTAGTGGGGGAAGTGTAGTGCCCAGGATCACTTAGAAAATTGGCACCGGGTGAAAAAAAGGGGTACAAAAATCGCGGGATTAAAAAAAAATATATATTATAGTAATCTATGCTTCCTGTGGTCCCTGGAACAAAAGATTTTGAGATGCGGGACCGCGGCCAAATACATATAATTTTGGGGGTCCTTGACATGAAAACGTTTGAGAACCACTGATATAGCAACATGTAAGGATGTAGACATTCGGCTTCAGGTCTTAATGGGTTAAAATAGACACTCAAGCTAAAACAGATTGTCACTATCCCGCAGTGAAGATGTTGAACATGTTCAAGGTTCAAGGTGTTTATTGTCACACATAGATACTGCTGGTTACAACACAATCAAGCTTCCTCAACAGGGTGAATATCAGCAAAATAAATAAAATAAAAACGCAAAAAAGGTAAAATAGTAATAATAATAGGAATACAAAATCCAAAATAGCAATAGAAAGTGCCAAATATCAATGATGATAAAATGTGCTGGCACCTGCATAGACTGCAAAACTGTAATCTTGTACTGTCTATAATGTATGACAATATGTATATAAATAGTGCAGTCACACAAGTGATGGTGGTGGTAAAGTGAACTGGTAGCATCTGGTAAGAGCACGTGCCGCGTCTCTCACTGACACTATCATAAATGAAACAGATATCCTATATCAAAATTGCCTAGTGGGCCGACGGTGCGTGGGTGGGCGGGCGGTGGACGTCACAAACGCTACATGCGGACCTGCGTGGCGCACCGTTGCTCCGATCCGCACCGAACTTGTCATGAACACTGGTCAGGGGTCTGCCATCAGACTAGCCACAGGCGCCATCGCTCTGCCCCCCCCCCTGTTTTCCTATTGGCTGGGGTTTAAACAGCCATAACTGCAGTTCCCAGCATGCTCAACGCCCCAAAATTGGTAGGTGCTCTTAGACGGCCAACAGGGAAGGCTGTAATTGCTTAAGCCCCGCCCCGCTCTGTGTTCCTATTGGCTGGGCTTTAAACAGCCATAACTCCAGTTCCCATCATGCTAAACGCCCCAAAATTGGAAATGCAAAAGTACCCAAAAATCAGCCAGAAAGGATAAGGACAGGGAAATGGTCTGTGGCCACCACCTGCAAAACCATTCCTTTATAGGGGTTGGCTTGCAAATTGCTTCTCATTTCCACCTGTTGTCTGTTCCATTTGCACAACAGCGGTGAAATTGATTCACAATCAGTGTTGCTTCCTAACTGGACAGGTTGATATCCCAGAAGTGTGATTGACTTGGAGTTACATTGTAATGTTTATGTGTTCCCTTTATTTTTTTGAGCAGTGTATATTTTTAAAGCGAACATTTTTAACTAAAATCTTTGCTTCTCAGGGGCACGGTGGCGCAGTCGGTAGCGCTGTTGCCTCACAGCTAGAAGGTCCTGGGTTCGATTCCCGCCGGGGACACTGTGGGCGCTGGGGGTCCTCTCCTCCACGTCATCAGCGCCCATCATCAGCGCCCATACCCTAGGTAGGGTTGGCGAAAGGGCAGGTTCTCCCTGTGTCTCCTAGGGTAGTTAATACCCTCACAAAAACATGTAGTAATCCTGGTCGCTATACCGCCTCCCCCATGACAGCCGGGGCGCCTGATGGAGGGGAAGGGAACTGGTTGGAATAACGTGTTCCTTCCACGCGCTACGTCCAACCGGGGAAACTCCCCCCTGTCAGGTGACAAGAAGGTCAGTTGGCTCTCATGCATTGAAGGAGGCATGAGATCGGCCCTGTACTGGGCTCCCTAGATTAGTGGGGGAAGTGTAGTGCCCAGGATCACTTAGAAAATTGGCACCGGGTGAAAAAAAGGGGTACAAAAATCGCGGGATTAAAAAAAAATATATATTATAGTAATCTATGCTTCCTGTGGTCCCTGGAACAAAAGATTTTGAGATGCGGGACCGCGGCCAAATACATATAATTTTGGGGGTCCTTGACATGAAAACGTTTGAGAACCACTGATATAGCAACATGTAAGGATGTAGACATTCGGCTTCAGGTCTTAATGGGTTAAAATAGACACTCAAGCTAAAACAGATTGTCACTATCCCGCAGTGAAGATGTTGAACATGTTCAAGGTTCAAGGTGTTTATTGTCACACATAGATACTGCTGGTTACAACATAATCAAGCTTCCTCAACAGGGTGAATATCAGCAAAATAAATAAAATAAAAACGCAAAAAAGGTAAAATAGTAATAATAATAGGAATACAAAATCCAAAATAGCAATAGAAAGTGCCAAATATCAATGATGATAAAATGTGCTGGCACCTGCATAGACTGCAAAACTGTAATCTTGTACTGTCTATAATGTATGACAATATGTATATAAATAGTGCAGTCACACAAGTGATGGTGGTGGTAAAGTGAACTGGTAGCATCTGGTAAGAGCACGTGCCGCGTCTCTCACTGACACTATCATAAATGAAACAGATATCCTATATCAAAATTGCCTAGTGGGCCGACGGTGCGTGGTTGGGCGGGCGGTGGACGTCACAAACGCTACATGCGGACCTGCGTGGCGCACCGTTGCTCCGATCCGCACCGAACTTGTCATGAACACTGGTCAGGGGTCTGCCATCAGACTAGCCACAGGCGCCATCGCTCTGCCCCCCCCCCTGTTTTCCTATTGGCTGGGGTTTAAACAGCCATAACTGCAGTTCCCAGCATGCTCAACGCCCCAAAATTGGTAGGTGCTCTTAGACGGCCAACAGGGAAGGCTGTAATTGCTTAAGCCCCGCCCCGCTCTGTGTTCCTATTGGCTGGGCTTTAAACAGCCATAACTCCAGTTCCCATCATGCTAAACGCCCCAAAATTGGTAGGTGCTCTTAGACGGCCAAAGGGAAGGCTGTAATTGCATAAGCCCCGCTCCCTCTGTGTTCCTATTGGCTGGTCAAGTTACTACTACAAGCAAAAGCTGGTGCGCCTACCTCCCTAAGACAAGGTCGCACAGTTATGACAGTGGACCTGGGTGCTGCAAGTGCATCGTTGCTGGGCAGCATTGTTATAGCTGTGTATAACACTTCAAATGGCCATACTTCGGTGACCATAGCTCTTATCAGTGCAACATAGGACTAGGTTTGAAGGCCTGAAAATCTAGTACTGTCAAAATGGCAATACAAAATAGTTATATAGCGTCTGTACAGTCTGTGAAACGTTATGCTGAATAGTCATGTTAGAGTCTATATCTTTTTTTATGTTCTTTTATATTTTGTGACCTGGGGAAAACTGTCCTGCATGGGACCTGCTCCAGCACCGCTTGCCAGATGGTATCAAAGTATGGTTGCTTCCATACATTTGAAATGAGCCCCGTGGAAATATCCACAAATTAATAGATCTGTGCAAGTATCTAAAGGCTGTCAAAAAGTGGTACTATTGTCCTTCAATGTGGTTTTTGGGGCTCTGCTGTAATTACAGGTCTCAGAGAAACCAGATTCTAAATTCTAAACTACTAAATCATTCACCACCCCCTCACTATAATCTCTCTTGCTTTCTTTGTGTGTGTGTGTGTGTGTGTGTGTGTGTCTCTCTCTCTCTCTCTCTCTCTCTCTCTCTCTCTCTCTCTCTCTCTCTCTCTCTCTCTCTCTCTCTCTCTCTCTCTCTCTCTCTCTCTCTCTCTCTCTCTCTGAGAGTCATCATTATTAAAAGCAGTCTTGTTCAATCTGTCATTCAGGGCTGTTATTGATGCCCCTTCATTACTCATTGCTGAGTGCCTACTATATTACCGCTGTGCTGACTATCGATAAACTAGCCACACACACACACACACACACACACACACACACACACACACACACACACACACTCTACATAAACGTGCACATACTGTACACAAGCATTTCATGGGACACAAGCCTTTACAGACTAGTCATATGCACACGCACAAACACATACTGTAGCTGTACACACAATGCACTATGGACACACGTTCAAACTCACACAAGCATGGACGTGTGTGTGTGTGTGTGTGTGTGTGTGTGTGTGTGTGTGTGTGTGTGTGTGTGTGTGTGTGTGTGTGTGTGTGTGTGTGTGTGTGTGTGTGTGTGTGTGTGTGTGTGTGTGTGTGTGTGTGTGTGTGTGTGTGTGTGTGTGCGCGCGCACATGCGCGCGGTAACCAGTGGAGGAAAAAGTACTCAAATTCAAACGCAAAATGTCCAAGTTTTGTTTTTTTACTTTTGAAAATAGCCGATCTACAAGCTCACAATGAGCTTGTAGATCGGCTATTTTCAAATGGCCAAACTATATAAGGGCTGAAGTGGTTACTGGTTAGTGTATGTTTTGTAATAATAATCAATCTACAAAGTAAGATCTGAGATGTAGTGGCGTAGAAGTAAAACTACTGAAAATTGGGAATACTCCATTAAGTAAAAATACAGTACTTGAGTAAATGCACTTAGTTACTTTACACCACTGGTGGTAACACACATATTAACACAGCTATAGTATATCAGTGGATGGAGCACTGCACCTCTACATACCCTCTGTTATGTCAGGAGGAGAGGAAAGTGTAAAATGGCTATTCAAAATTTTATGTAGGTGAATTTAAATGACCCTTCTTACACACACACACACACACACACACGCACACGCACACGCACACACATGCACCTTCATTCGGCTACATAAACAAGACTAGTTAGGTTTCGAGAGCCTATCAGGCTTCGAACCCTATTACATCTCTACACTTTCATTATTATTATTATTATTATTATTATTATTAGGTTTCGAGAGCCTATCAGGCTTCGAACCCTATTACATCTCTACACTTTCATTATTATTCTTCCGCCCTTTTTGCCAGTTCTGGCCTAACCGCCTGGTCACTTCTTATGAAATTCGGCAATATGGTAGAGGGCTATGCCAAACGGCGAAAACCCGAAACTCACAACCATTGGCCAAAGGGTGGCGCTGTAGCACTCAATTGAAATATGCCAACTTTGAACAGGTACAGCTCATGCCCTGTTCGACCTACAGCCATGAAACTTCGATACACACATGCGTCTCCTCATGCCTAACAACTTTCGCTGTTTGACTTTTGACCTCTGACCTTTAGATCTCCCACCATTTCGAATTCTATGAAAAGCAGTAAAAAGCAGTAAAAAAATCACTTCTCCTGGGATTTATGAGCAATCTGTACGAAACTGTATACACATGAACTTTGGACCAATGCCGACAAACGTAACTTAGCGGATTTTCCATAAGTGAAAACGTTAAGCTTTTATAAGCCAATGAAAATTGCAGCTTTTTTTAAATTATTCATCTGCCCCTAACACATACATGCAGACTCACATTTGTTTGACACTTTGCAATATTGTAGAGGGTCCTTCCAAGTATCACTGAAACCAATCTTACTCCAATTGGTCAAAGGGGGGCGCTATAGCAATTTTTTGAAAATGCAAACTTTAAACAGGCAAAAGTCATGCCTCGTTTGGCCGACAGCCGTTAAACCTGCTTACACATGTGCCTTGACTCATGAGGAACACATGTATCACTTTGACCAGTAAGCTCTGCCCTTAGATTGTCTGCAATTTTGAGCAGTTTGAAAAACATTTAAATCCAGGATTTCTGAGCAATTTGCATGAAACTGTGTCAAATACATGTTTGAGGCCCTTTTTCACAGGTTCAGGTGTGTTGGTTCAATAGCTTGATCGCTTAATCATCTGCCTTGAAACCATAGGGTAGCCGGTTCGAATCCCACCTCAGGTAGTCTTAATTATAATTGCATTGCACACAACATGACTATATCAATGAATACATGTGCAATTGTTAAAGATGACGAGAAATGAATACTTGAAAGTAGTTATTTTCAATGTATGACGTACTTCATTCGCGCTTTTGTTTTGTTTTGTTGGATTCTCCCTTTTCACTGTCTAAGGCTGTGTATTGGATAGCTCCACCAGTATGTGTGAGTCTCATGTGCCAAAGGTCCCTGGTTCGAATCCCACTTATTACAGTTCACATTTAAATTGCATTGTACAAAACATGACCCTGTTAATTCAGACATGTGCAATGTTTAGACAATAACACGAAATGCTTTTGAGAGTAGTTGTTTTTTATGTATGACATACTTTCTTGTGAAAATAGACGATCTACAATCTCACACCTTTTTAGATAGCAACGCGTTGTGAGCTTGTAGATCGACTATTTTCCACTAGTTTCCATTCCGAAATATATTGAGCAGTTTGAAAAACATTTAAACCAAGGATTTCTGAGCAATTTGCGTGAAAGTGTGTCATGTGTGTAAACTCCCTTTTCACTAGTACAGGTCTGTTGGCCCAATGGCTTAATCATCTGCCTTGAAACCACAGGGTTCCTGGTTCGAATCCCACGTCATGTAGAATTCATTATAATTGCATTGCACACAACATGACTGTATCAATGAATACATGTGCAATTGTTAACCAGTAAACTCCGCCCTTAGATTGTCTGCAATTTTGAGCAGTTTGAAAAACATTTAAATCCACTATTTCTGAGCAATTTGCGTGAAAGTGTGTCATGTGTGTGAACTCCCTTTTCATCAGTTCGGGTCTGTTGGCCCAATGGCTTAATCATCTGCCTTGATACCAGAGGGTCGCCGGTTCAAATCTCACCTCATGCAGACCTCAACTCAATTGCATTGCACACAACATGACTGTATCAATGAATGACCAATGCCGACAGACGTGAGCAAGCAGATTTTCCATAAGTGAAAACGTTAAGCTTTTTATAAGCCAATGAAAATTGCAGTTTTATGACAATTATTCATCTGCCCCTAAAACATACATGCAGACTCGCATTTGTTTGACACTTTGCAATATTGTAGAAGGTCATTCCAAGTATCACTGAAACCAATCTTACTCCAATTGGTCAAAGCGGGGCGCTATAGCAATTTTTTGAAAATGCAAACTTTAAACAGGCAAAAGTCATGCCTCGTTTGGCCGACAGCCGTTAAACCTGCTTACACATGTGCCTTGACTCATGAGGAACACATGTATCACTTTGACCAGTAAGCTCTGCCCTTAGATTGTCTGCAATTTTGAGCAGTTTGAAAAACATTTAAATCCAGGATTTCTGAGCAATTTGCGTGAAAGTTTGTCATGTGTTTGAACTCCCTTTTCACTAGTTCAGGTGTGTAGGTTCAATAGCTTGATAGCTTAATCATCTGCCTTGAAACCACAGGGTTGCTGGTTCGAATCCCACCTCAGGTAGACTTCATTATAATTGCATTGCACACAACATGACTGTATCAATGAGGAACATATCTATCACTTTGACCAGTAAGCTCCGCCCTTAGATTGTCTGCAATTTTGAGCAGTTTGAAAAACATTTAAATCCAGCATTTCTGAGCAATTTGCGTGAAAGTGTGTCATGTGTGTGAACTCCTTTTTCATCAGTTCGGGTCTGTTGGCCCAATGGCTTAATCATCTGCCTTGATACCACAGGGTCGCTGGTTCAAATCTCACCTCATGCAGACCTCAACTCAATTGCATTGCACACAACATGACTGTATCAATGCATGTGCAATTGTTAAAGATAACGAGAAATGCATACTTGAAAGTAGTTATTTTCAATGTATGACGTAATTCATTTGCCCTTTTGTTTTGTGTTGTTGGATTCTCCTTTCTCACTATCTGATGCTGTCGATTCAATAGCTCCACCAGTAGAGTGTGAGAGTGTCAACAGACACCATCAGGGAGGCCATATCTCTAGCTCAATGAGAAGAGAGGCAGCCTGTGAATCCATAGGTCGCTGGTTCGATCCCTGTCCCCAACAATGCGTTGAGGTGATCATCATTTGGAATTCCCCCTATTCCCATGGATTGGATCCACCCCTCTCACTCATCACCAATCACACCTGCCACATGCACAGTACAATTTTTAGGTACTTTTACTTTACTACTCTACTCTACTGCAATTACAGCAGATGACAGCTTTAGTTACTTGTTACTTTGCAGATGTAATTATTAATACAACACCTACAGTAACCACATACAGCCGATCTACAATGTGACGCGTTATGAGCTTGTATGTATATAATAAGCAACCCATGCTGTATGATAACTTACCACATATGAAATCCAATTCTGTCTATCCAATGGCTCAGTCTGTACTGTGGCCATAGCTGAGTGGTTAGTGAGCCCACCTAGGGAGCCAGAGGCCCTGGTTGCCCCAGGTACGATTCCAGGCCAGGCCAGCAAATGTGTCGATGAAATGAAATTTGTCCCTGAGCAAGACTCTTAACCCCTAATTGCTCACAGGCCCTCATTGGAAACAAGACCGCAAGGACTTTCATGAACGGACCTGGAATTATCCTTATCCTTTACACTGTCTACCCACAAGTCTATAGGTCCCTGGTTCAAACCTCAATTTAACCGGTCCAAATATAATTTACTGAACAAAAATCATGACTTTGTTAATTAATGCATGTTCACTTCTTCTCTCTCGCTCTCTCTCTTACTGCCTCTCTTTCTCACTGCCTCTCTCTCTCTCTCCCTCTCTCTCTCTCTCTCTCTCTCTTTCTTTCTCTCTCTCTCTCTCTCTCTCTCTCTCTCTCTCTCTCTCTCTCTCTCTCTCTCTCTCTCTCTCTCTCTCTCTCTCTCTCCCCTTCTCTCTCTCTCTCCCTCTCCCTCTCCCTCTCCCTCTCTCTCTCTCTCTCTCTCTCTGTCACTGTCTGTCTGTCTGCCAGTCTGCCACTCTGTCACTGTCTGTCTGTCTGCCAGTCTGCCACTCTGTCACTGTCTGTCTGTCTGTCTGTCTGCCAGTCTGCCAGTCTGCCACTCTGTCACTCTGTCACAGTCTGTCTGTCTGCCAGTCTGCCACTCTGTCACTGTCTGTCTGTCTGCCAGTCTGCCACTCTGTCACTGTCTGTCTGTCTGCCAGTCTGCCACTCTGTCACTGTCTGTCTGTCTGCCAGTCTGCCAGTCTGCCACAGTCTGTCTGTCTGCCAGTCTGCCACTCTGTCACTGTCTGTCTGTCTGTCAGTCTGCCACTCTGCCACAGTCTGTCTGTTTGTCTGTCTGCCACTCTGTCACAGTCTGCCAGTCTGCCAGTCTGTCACAGTCTGCCAGTCTGCCACTCTGTCACTGTCTGTCTGTCTGCCAGTCTGCCAGTCTGCCACAGTCTGTCTGTCTGCCAGTCTGCCAGTCTGCCACAGTCTGTCACAGTCTGCCAGTCTGCCAGTCTGCCAATCTGTCACAGTCTGCCAGTCTGCCACTCTGTCAAAGTCTGCCAGTCTGCCAGTCTGCCACTCTGTCACAGTCTGCCAGTCTGCCATTATTCTCGAAACCGCTCATTGCTGCTTGCAGCTATATTTATTATTATTATTATTATTCTTCCGCCGTTTTTGCCAGTTCTGGCCTAACCGCCTGGTCACTTCTTATGAAATTCGGCAATATGGTAGAGGGCTATGCCAAACGGCGAAAACCCGAAACTCACAACCATTGGCCAAAGGGTGGCGCTGTAGCACTCAATTGAAAATGCCAACTTTGAACAGGTACAGCTCATGCCCTGTTCGACCTACAGCCATGAAACTTCGATACACACATGCGTCTCCTCATGCCTAACAACTTTCACTGTTTGACTTTTGACCTCTGACCTTTAGATCTCCCACCATTTCGAATTCTATGAAAAGCAGTAAAAAGCAGTAAAAATGTCACTTCTCCTGGGATTTATGAGCAATCTGTACGAAACTGTATACACATGAACTTTGGACCAATGCCGACAGACGTAACTTAGCGGATTTTCCATAAGTGAAAACGTTAAGCTTTTATAAGCCAATGAAAATTGCAGCTTTTTTTAAATTATTCATCTGCCCCTAACACATACATGCAGACTCACATTTGTTTGACACTTTGCAATATTGTAGAGGGTCCTTCCAAGTATCACTGAAACCAATCTTACTCCAATTGGTCAAAGGGGGGTGCTATAGCAATTTTTTGAAAATGCAAACTTTAAACAGGCAAAAGTCATGCCTCGTTTGGCCGACAGCCGTTAAACCTGCTTACACATGTGCCTTGACTCATGAGGAACACATGTATCACTTTGACCAGTAAGCTCTGCCCTTAGATTGTCTGCAATTTTGAGCAGTTTGAAAAACATTTAAATCCAGGATTTCTGAGCAATTTGCATGAAACTGTGTCAAATACATGTTTGAGGCCCTTTTTCACAGGTTCAGGTGTGTTGGTTCAATAGCTTGATCGCTTAATCATCTGCCTTGAAACCATAGGGTAGCCGGTTCGAATCCCACCTCAGGTAGACTTAATTATAATTGCATTGCACACAACATGACTATATCAATGAATACATGTGCAATTGTTAAAGATGACGAGAAATGCATACTTGAAAGTAGTTATTTTCAATGTATGATGTACTTCATTCGCGCTTTTGTTTTGTTTTGTTGGATTCTCCCTTTTCACTGTCTAAGGCTGTGTATTGGATAGCTCCACCAGTAGAGTGTGAGTCTCATGTGCCGAAGGTCCCTGGTTCGAATCCCACTTATTACAGTTCACATTTAAATTGCATTGTACAAAACATGACCCTGTTAATTCAGACAAGTGCAATGTTTAGACAATAACACGAAATGCTTTTGAGAGTAGTTTTTTTTTATGTATGACATACTTTCTTGTGAAAATAGCTGATCTACAATCTCACACTGGAAGAACCTATAGGACGGAAAAACCTATAGATATCAACAGACACCATCAGGGAGGCCATATCTTTAGCTCAATGAGAAGAGAGGCAGCCTGTGAATCCATAGGTCGCTGGTTCAATCCCTGTCCCCAACAATGTGTTAAAGTGATCATTATTTGGAATTCTTTATTTTACAAATAGTGTTTCTTGAGGTTAGGTCGTTTTACTGAGGTTAAGGTCAGTCAGGGTGGGTATAGAAAAGAGCTATCTTTATTATTATTCTTCCGCCGTTTTTGCCAGTTCTGGCCTAACCGCGTGGTCACTTTTTATGAAATTCGGCAATATGGTAGAGGGCTATGCCAAACGGCGAAAACCCGAAACTCACAACCATTGGCCAAAGGGTGGCGCTGTAGCACTCAATTGAAAATGCCAACTTTGAACAGGTACAGCTCATGCCCTGTTCGACCTACAGCCATGAAACTTCGATACACACATGCGTCTCCTCATGCCTAACAACTTTCACTGTTTGACTTTTGACCTCTGACCTTTAGATCTCCCACCATTTCGAATTCTATGAAAAGCAGTAAAAAGCAGTAAAAAGCCTACTCCTCCTGGGATTTATGAGCAATCTGTACGAAACTGTATACACATGAACTTTGGACCAATGCCGACAGACGTAACCAAGCGGATTTTCCATAAATGAAAACGTTAAGCTTTTATAAGCCAATGAAAATTGCAGCTTTTTTTAAATTATTCATCTGCCCCTAACACATACATGCAGACTCACATTTGTTTGACACTTTGCAATATTGTAGAGGGTCCTTCCAAGTATCACTGAAACCAATCTTACTCCAATTGGTCAAAGGGGGGCGCTATAGCAATTTTTTGAAAATGCAAACTTTAAACAGGCAAAAGTCATGCCTCGTTTGGCCGACAGCCGTTAAACCTGCTTACACATGTGCCTTGACTCATGAGGAACACATGTATCACTTTGACCAGTAAGCTCTGCCCTTAGATTGTCTGCAATTTTGAGCAGTTTGAAAAACATTTAAATCCAGGATTTCTGAGCAATTTGCATGAAACTGTGTCAAATACATGTTTGAGGCCCTTTTTCACAGGTTCAGGTGTGTTGGTTCAATAGCTTGATCGCTTAATCATCTGCCTTGAAACCATAGGGTAGCCGGTTCGAATCCCACCTCAGGTAGACTTAATTATAATTGCATTGCACACAACATGACTATATCAATGAATACATGTGCAATTGTTAAAGATGACGAGAAATGCATACTTGAAAGTAGTTATTTTCAATGTATGACTTACTTCATTCGCGCTTTTGTTTTGTTTTGTTGGATTCTCCCTTTTCACTGTCTAAGGCTGTGTATTGGATAGCTCCACCAGTAGAGTGTGAGTCTCATGTGCCGAAGGTCCCTGGTTCGAATCCCACTTATTACAGTTCACATTTAAATTGCATTGTACAAAACATGACCCTGTTAATTCAGACAAGTGCAATGTTTAGACAATAACACGAAATGCTTTTGAGAGTAGTTTTTTTTAATGTATGACATACTTTCTTGTGAAAATAGCCGATCTACAATCTCACACCTTTTTAGATAGCAACGCGTCGTGAGCTTGTAGATCGACTATTTTCCACTAGTTTCCATTCCGAAATATATTGAGCAGTTTGAAAAACATTTAAACCAAGGATTTCTGAGCAATTTGCGTGAAAGTGTGTCATGTGTGTGAACTCCCTTTTCACTAGTACAGGTCTGTTGGCCCAATGGCTTAATCATCTGCCTTGAAACCACAGGGTTCCTGGTTCGAATCCCACGTCATGTAGAATTCATTATAATTGCATTGCACACAACATGACTGTATCAATGAATGCATGTGCAATTGTTAACCAGTAAACTCCGCCCTTAGATTGTCTGCAATTTTGAGCAGTTTGAAAAACATTTAAATCCAGTATTTCTGAGCAATTTGCGTGAAAGTGTGTCATGTGGGTGAACTCCCTTTTCATCAGTTCGGGTCTGTTGGCCCAATGGCTTAATCATCTGCCTTGATACCAGAGCGTCGCCGGTTCAAATCTCACCTCATGCAGACCTCAACTCAATTGCATTGCACACAACATGACTGTATCAATGAATAAACATGCAATTGTTAAATGAAACGCTTATTGAGAGTAGTTGTTTTCAATGTATGATGTACTTCATTCCCTCTTTTGTTTTGTTTTGTTTTGTTGGATTCTCCCTTCTCACTGACCAAGGCTGTGGATTGAATAGCTTGATCAATACAGTGTTAGTCTCATGTGCCAAAGGTCCACGGCTCAAACCCCACTTGTCACAGTTTACATTTAAATTGCATTATGCAAAACATGACCCTGTTAATTCAGACATGTGCACTTTGCTCTCTCTCTCTCTCTCTCTCTCTCTCTCTCTCTCTCTCTCTCTCTCTCTCTCTCTCTCTCTCTCTCTCTCTCTCACTCTGTCACAGTCTGTCTGTCTGCCTGTCTGCCACTCTGTCACTGTCTGTCTGTCTGCCAGTCTGCCACTCTGTCACTGTCTGTCTGCCAGTCTGCCAGTCTGCCACTCTGTCACTCTGTCACTCTGTCACAGTCTGTCTGTCTGCCTGTCTGCCACTCTGTCACTGTCTGTCTGTCTGCCAGTCTGCCACTCTGTCACTGTCTGTCTGTCTGTCTGCCAGTCTGCCACTCTGTCACAGTCTGTCTGTCTGTCTGCCAGTCTGCCACTCTGTCACTGTCTGTCTGTCTGCCAGTCTGCCAGTCTGCCACAGTCTGTCTGTCTGCCAGTCTGCCACTCTGTCACTGTCTGTCTGTCTGCCAGTCTGCCACTCTGCCACTCTGTCAAAGTCTGTCTGTTTGTCTGTCTGCCACTCTGTCACAGTCTGCCAGTCTGTCACAGTCTGCCAGTCTGCCACTCTGTCACTGTCTGTCTGTCTGTCTGCCAGTCTGCCAGTCTGCCACAGTCTGTCTGTCTGCCAGTCTGCCAGTCTGCCACAGTCTGTCTGTCTGCCAGTCTGCCAGTCTGCCACAGTCTGTCACAGTCTGCCAGTCTGCCAGTCTGCCACTCTGTCACAGTCTGCCAGTCTGCCACTCTGTCAAAGTCTGCCAGTCTGCCAGTCTGCCAGTCTGCCACTCTGTCAAAGTCTGCCAGTCTGCCAGTCTGCCACTCTTGTCACAGTCTGCCAGTCTGCCATTATTCTCGAAACCGCTAATTGCTGCTTGCAGCTATATTTCTGATTTATATTCTCCTTTTTCTTTTTGTCTCACTCCATCCTCACATCAGTGTCTGAAGGTGTCTCTTTGTCTCTCTCCTTCTCTCTCACTTTTGTCTTTCACTCCATCTCTGTGTCTCTGTTATGAGAAAACCACCCGGACCGTGGAAAGTTATCGGACAGATGCCTTTTTTTACGAGTCTGGTACTCACTTCACAGTTTCTAAACACGCACACACGCATGCACACCCACGTGCGGGCGCGCGCACACACACACACACACACACACACACACACACACACACACACACACACACACACACACACACACACACACACACACACACACACACACACACACACACACACACACACACACACACACACTCAAGTACTGTATGTTGAGGTATTTCTACTTCCAATTTTCAGTACTTTTAATTCTACTTCACTACATCTTATAAACAAATATTGTACTTTTACTCCACTACAATCTTTTGAAAACTTGATTTACTAGTTGCTTTGTAGATTTTGATTATTATTACAAAACATACATTAACCACCATATATTTCGGCCATTTGAAAATCGCACAGATCTACAAGTGTCCACAATGCGTAGGGATGCGACACATTGAGAGCTTTAAGATCTGCCATTTTCAAAAGATTTGTATACATTTTGAAAGCTTGTGAAATGGGACATTCTGCATAATGAGTATACTTTCTACTTTTGGTACTTTCAGTACATTTTGATAGCAATACTTTTGTACTTTTATAAGTAAATGTTGAATTCCGAACTTTTACTTGTAACAGAGTATTTCTACATTGCAGTATTGATACTTTTACTTAAGTGAAAAATGTGAGTACTTTTTCCACCACTAAACACACACACACACACACACACACACACACACACACACACACACACACACACACACACACACGCGCTCATGTGAGCACAGAAGCATATGGAAGTACTTTGTCTTGTTTGCCTATGTGCTTGTCCGTGTTGTCTTAGGGTTTGGTTACGTGCCATTGGAGGCCATGTTTAAGCTGGTCTCTGCAACACTTGGCTCAGTGGATCACTGACTACACAGGCCAAAGTGTGCAACCGAACTGAAGTGAAGTGAAGTGAGGTATCTCTAACATGAATAACAGAACGACCTGGGAGGAATCCATCAATGTAGCTCCTCTGTTACAAAGTATTTTAATATTAAGAACAAAAGTAATCTAGAAATCCTGAAACGACGAGCTGCATGTGAACATAAAACGTTATCAGCGTAATAATACGAACGCTGGACATTCCTCTCACTGGAGTTTTGCTTACATGGATGGTTGGAGTTCATTGTTTATAACCTCTACGGTGTATGGAGCTGTGTGCGGCTAAGGGGTCAAAAGTTGATTTGAAAAGAAAAATGCACATTTCAAACACCATGGATATAGATTTTTCTTTTTTAAATAACTGCTTTAACATATTACTTGTGACTATTCTAATATTCGATATTCTTCTCTTTGCACTCTCTGTATCTCTCTCTCTCTCTCTCTCTCTCTGGCCCCTTTCCCCGCCTACTTTTGAACCAGTTCAGAGTGTTTCCACTGAAAATGAATTGTTTCAGAACCCTAAAAGTTGGCTCGGAACTGGAACCAAAAAATACTTGGTTTTCGTTGCCCTGAACTGGGAACCAAAGTGGGCGTGTCACTTTTCTACAGGTTGGAAGATGCAGATGTTATATATAAACCATGGCAAAAGCAAGCGAAAAAAAGAAATGAAAAAAAGAAAAGGGAAACCGTAACTGCCATTGACTTACCCTCGTGAAATAGACACTTGGACCCGTCATATTCGACACATTGCTGGCCAGGCCTGGAATCGAACCTGGGGCAACTGGGGACACCACCAGGCGGGCTCTCTAACCATTCAGCTATGCCACCCCCAATTACAATTGTTCTGCTTAAAACTGTGTGGAAACGTAGGCCGGTTCACGTCCGTTTCCGTGAAAGCACCAAGGTTCCAAGAATCTGGAACGGAACCACTTCTAGAACCAAAGTTATTTTGGTGAGAAAGGGGGTCTGTCTGTCTCTCACAGTGGTGGAAAAAGTACAATTTCTTTTTACATAAGTAAAAGTATCAATACTGCAATGGAGAAATACTCTGTTACAAGTAAAAGTCCGGAATTCAAAATGTACTTGAGTAAAAGTACAAAAGTATTGGTATTAAAATGTACTTAAAGAACCAAAAGTAGAAAGTACTCATTATGCAGAATGTCCCCTTTCACAAAGTTTTCAAATGTATAAAATGCATAAAAATCTTTTGAAAATAGCCGATCTACAAGCTCGTAGATTGTCTATTTTCAAATGACCAAAATGCATGTAGGGCTGAAGTGGTTTTGTAATAATAATCAAAATCTACAAAGTAACTAGTACCTACATTTTTCAAATCATTGTAGTGGAGTAAAAGTACAATATTTGCATCTGCGATGTAGTGGAGTAGAAGTAAAAGTACTGACAATTGAAAATACTCCAGTACAGTAAAAAATACCTCAAAACTGTACAGTTTAGTTTAAAGTACAGTACTTGAGTAAATGTACTTAGTTACTTTACACCACTGGTGTCTCTCTTTCTCTCTGTCGCTTTACGTTTGATATCATACTCATGTTCTGTTGCATTATGTGCTTTGTGAGTCACCATTTTCATCTCATTAAATAATGTATCAAAAATATGAATGATTCAAAGAGCACATTCTCGAGATGTGAATCAGAAATGCTGCTTTTTGCCACTTGTGCACAGTAAAAAAAAACATCTTCTGAGTTAATGCGTCCATTTGTAAATCAGAGACAGTGCTAATGGACCCATAAGTTGTACACAGTAAAAATGCTTAGTGTTAATATATCCATTTGTAGGCTAACTCAGCGAGAGGGTTCCATTTTTACAGTGTAATGCAGGCAGCACAGCAACAACGATGCTTTAGTACTGTAAGGGGGTCGCTGTCTTACAAACTCATTTGTACTTGATGTATTTGTCTTGGAACCATAAGCTGACTTGAGTGCTGCCTCGCCACCTTGACTGAATGAATTAAACAACCTCGCCTACATCCATCATACGTCGTTATGACTTACTTGGGAAAACGTGCTGTCCCTTCACTAGATTGTGTGTGTGTGTGTGTGTGTGTGTGTGTGTGTGTGTGTGTGTGTGTGTGTGTGTGTGTGTGTGTGTGTGTGTGTGTGTGTGTGTGTGTGTGTGTGTGTGTGCGCGCGTGTGATGAAGTTTTAGTCTGGTGGGCGGGAATGGGTGTGTGTGTGTGCGTGTGTGTGCGTGTCTGGAGAGGAGTGGTCAGGCCATTAACCAGCTGTGCTAACGATCTTCCCACCGCACAATCACACAACATTTTACAGCATCCACACCACGCTTTACTGCCTTTGTTGTCACGGTGATATACTGTCCGCCATAAAGCGTCGCTATCGGTTGATTGTCCTGGCACCTTCAATCTTTATACATATACTCATCCACCCATGCACAGTCGTACACACACACACACACACACACACACACACACACACACACACACACACACACACATGAACACATGAACAAACACATAAACACACCCACACACCCGCACATTTCATTCTGTCTATCTGTTGATTTCTCGCAACACCTACAAACACACACAGTTTATTTCTTTGCCACTAACACATGGTCTCTCTCTCTCTCTCTCTCTCTCTCTCTCTCTCTCTCCCCCATACACACACGCACGCACGCACGCACAGCAGTCCTTTTATGGCTAGTGTAGTTTTTATGGCTGGTGTCTGCTGGTCTGCCCTGGGACCAATCACAGGCCATACATCTCCCTTATGACAAAATGTGTGTGGTGTGGTATGGTAGCGTCTCCTGCACTTGAACTCCTTCAGTACTGTTTATTGCTGTACATCAGTACTACCTCAGTACATCTGTCTATCTATCTGTCTGTCTGTCTGTCTGTCTGTCTGTCTGTCTGTCTGTCTGTCTGCACATCCAATCTGCATATTCTGAATTCAAGGCAGGTCTTTCTGTATACTTGCATTATAGTTACACTAGTAGTAGTTGTATTTGTACCTGGGTGTGTGTGCGCGTGTGTGTGTGTGTGTGTGCGCGCGCGTGTGTGCGTGTGTGTGTGTGTGTGTGTGTGTGTGTGTGTGTGTGTGTGTGTGTGTGTGTGTGTGTGTGTGTGTGTGTGTGTGTGTGTGTGTGTGTGTGTGTGTGTGTGTGTGTGTGTGTGTTTGATTCGATCATGTTATGTAAAGAACTTAACATTGTCTTGAAAAGTGCTTTACAAATCAAGTTTATAGTTGAATATAACGCATACATTTGCATAAACTTATGTTGTTGGACGTTTGGTATGCAAACACAATACAATTGAATTTGCACACTGATGCAGTCTGTCTTCACTTTGGTGCATTAATGCACACAGTCTGCGATGTAAGATTCTTGACGTAAGACACTTTATTTCACTGTCTGACTTTCTAGGCTAATCTCATTGCTGCTCAACAGTCATTCAGAAGCAGTAGTTTCATGGATTATGTGCAATACAAAGTCTGAACATTTTTGCAGATCAGTCCTCAAGCATGGCATATAATATGGGATAGAAATTATAGACAGTGCTGGAAAGTAACTAAGTACATGTTCTCAAGTACAATTTTGAGTTTTTTTTTTACTTTAATGGAGTATTTCCCATTTTCAGTACTTTTACTTCTACTCCACTAC
Source organism: Gymnoscopelus microlampas (assembly GCF_963454915.1). NCBI lineage: Eukaryota > Metazoa > Chordata > Actinopteri > Myctophiformes > Myctophidae > Gymnoscopelus > Gymnoscopelus microlampas. The sequence continues at coordinate 19,060,660 of NC_139954.1, read as the reverse complement.
ATTTATGGCAAATATTGCACTTTTACTCCACTACAATTATTTGAAAACTTTAGTTGCTAGTTACTTTGCAGATATAAATTATTATATTATAAAACATACATCAAACACTTTAACCTATTTTATACATTGGCTATTCGAAAATAGCCGATCTACAAGCTCACGACGTGTCGCATCGCGACGCATTGTGAGCTTGTAGATCTGCTATTTTACATTTAATACTTTACCTTTAAGTATATTTTGATGCCAATACTTTTGTACTTGTACTCCAGTAACATTTTGAACACATGCCTTTTACTTCTAACATAGTATTTCTACATTGTGGTATTGCTACTTTTACTTAAGTAAAATATCTGAGTACTTCTTCCACCACTGGTTATAGATGCTGACGCAGTAGAATACCATCCACATAGTCATGGTTTGGGTTCGTAGTCTATTCCAGTCTACACACCAACCCCTTGATGTGACATGCAAACGCTTATCTAACTCTGAGTGTACTGTGGATCCATTACGGTTCCATTTGGTTACACATTTGTACACTGTCAGTGGTACAACACTGTAAAATGAACACTGAGGGTTTTACTGTGTATACTGTATGGCTGAAGGCAGCGAGAATGTAGACAAATGACGGTAAAAGGCCCATGGTGTTTCCAGTGAAACTCGTTGCAGGAAAGGCACTAATCAATGGCAATTAGTTTAGGACCTTTACATTGCGGGAAACTAAAGCCTTTTTTTTTCTCCCTCTCACAGGCACTCAAATTCCTGAGGCACTTTTAATTAATAGATGCAAGGTGAGGTACACAACAGCTGCATTCAGTTGCGGGTGAGTTTGATAAATTGAGCCATCTCTGTACCGGTCCTTCACATAGGATCATCGGTTCTCGGCCTTGGGGGTCCGGGGCCCACTTGTGGGCCGTGAGGATATTGAAAGGGGGGTCCCCAAATAACTGGCAAAACACTAAGATGGTATTGATAATATAACATTAATATTTAGTAAAAAACCTTCATGGTTTACTTTTCATCGTGATAAATACTTAATAAAGTATATTGATCCAAAAGCCAGAACGTAATCGAGTGATTGATCATTAAATGAACATGCTCTGAAAATGCACGCAAGCCCTCCCATCTGGCCACTTAACACGTTAAGTGGTCAGATGGGTGGGCCCGTGAACATTTTCCAGATTTTCAAGTGGGCCCTGATCCAGACAAAGGTTGGGAAACACTGACATAGATGAAGGTGGAATCCAAGCTTAAAAAGAAAACAAAGGGGCTCACCTGGTAGAGCACATACCTTTCAGGCTCAGTCTTCGCGCAGCCTTTATTCAAATAATTACATTATGGGTCTACTGTAATAACGCGTCATTCCAAAGACATTGTTTTCCGTACACGGCGGACTATTTTTCCTTTTGCCGATAAAGTTTAGTTTAGTTTTGGACGGCGACGGAGGCGCGCAAAATTTGCCCCAACTGCCACTCACAGTGCGTCCTTGCACAAGTGGTATAGGCTTTGGGATCCCGCCATGCCGTAAAAACAACTGTATATGTAATGTAAAATGATGTTGGTGATCATAAACAGAGACAAAACTTAACACACACATGTACATTCTCATGGTCAAGTGCATGCATTACATAACGTGCAATTTACATGATACCACTACCACTGTATTATAGTGCTCTCTCACACACCCGATGGCAAACATACCCATAGGAACACACACACACACACACACACACACACACACACACACACACACACACACACACACACACACACACACACACACACACACACACACACACACACACACACACACACACACACACACACACACACACACACACCCTCTCTCTCTGTGCTCATAGCAGCCACCGATCACATCCCTAATAAAGCATAATGGTAGTTAAAGAGCTCTCATAATCAGATCCTGGTGGTGACATTAAGGGAACTTTGCTGACAACGGGCTTGTTAATGTGATGTTGTTTGTTGACTTGTTCTTGATGTTGTTTACTTTATGCACCACCTGTGATCCCCTATGTCCTCTATCAATAGCTAATATAAAAGTTGTACGCCAAATTACCCATAACCCCCCCCCCCCCCCCCCAGCCTCAGGGGAAGCTAATGTTGTATGGAAGTCTGCATGTGTGTGTGGTGTGCAGGTTTGGGTTTTGCATGCATGCCTAGCCATCTGTGTGTGTGTGTGTGTGTGTGTGTGTGTGTGTGTGTGTGTGTGTGTGTGTGTGTGTGTGTGTGTGTGTGTGTGTGCGTGTGCTGTATGTGTATGGGGTCTTAATTAATCTCTGTCATTAATAATTTAATCATGGCTTTTTGTTTAATAAACAGGTTGGCAGTGATGTATTGAGGCTGGGTCAGGTAATTTGATTGGCGGTGGAAATGAGCTGGGTATGCACGCACACACACACACACACACACACACACACACACACACACACACACACACACACACACACACACACACACACACACAGTCACAGTCACACACACGCACACTTATATCTCCACTTTCTCTCTTTCCCCTTTTTTGCATTTCTCTCTCACCCTCACAAACTCTCTCTCTCTCTCTCTCTCTCTCTCTCTCTCTCTCTCTCTCTCTCTCTCTGTCCCCCTCCCTCTATTTCTCTCCCTCTCTCTGTCTCCCAACCAGAGATATTACAGCTGGCTATCATACAACACGCATAGACACACGCACACGCACAGGCACATACACAGCAAGGGGAGGGCAATTACCCTAAAATGCCATAATGATCTGTGATGGATGAAGGGAGAGGCTGCTCTTTCAAACTATGTTTCAACTAATGGAATAACACTGTAGGCACACAGAACCCCAGCAACCCCACAATCACTTTATTTCCCACAGTGTACATTCACATCAGTGTTTCTTACACCATTTGTCACAGAACCCCAAACAGGCCGTTTCTGGTCAGCTCCCGCCTGACCAGACCACTGCTATGTTTTTAATGCAGTGGTTCTCAAAGTGGGGTCCGGGGACCCCTGGGGGGGTCCTTGGAGGGGTTCCAGGGGGTCCCCAGCTAAATGTGTTACTGAAATCCGGCAGCACATTTGTTTTAACTGCTCTATCCATTTATACGTTAGCTATTCAAAAATAGCAGATCTACAAGCTCTATTTTTGGGAGAAAAAAAATCTGCATCTTGAAAATGTTTGGTAAATCTTTTATGATTTTGAATTTCTTTTACACAAATCTTCTCTTCTGGGGGTCCCTGGCACACTGAGGGTCCGTGGCTAAACGCACATACATTTGGGGGTCCTTGACAAGAAAAGGTTTGAGAACCACTGTTTTGATGAGCGTGGGTCAGAGGTCAAACATGTCCTAACTCATGTCCTCATTACGTGTACTGCTAACCACCAGATGGCACTGTTGTCTAGTATGAGCTACAAGTCATTATGTTATTGCTACCCTCAGTGGAGTACAGACCCCAGGCCTTCTCCCCCACAGAGAGACCATAGGGATTGAAAACACCCAAAAAACGTATTATTACATACAAAATATTCTCTTCCTCCTTGGCTACCTCCCTTCCCTCTTTCCTTCACAGTAAATATGTGGTGTTCATTTAACTATGAGAGTGTTCAAATGGAAAAAAATCACTAAGGATTTTTCTGTGTGGCTTCCTTCCTTCCTTCCTTCCTCATTCAGCCACTCAGCCTTAACGACTTGGAACCCATTAGCCAAACATAGCAGATCTACAAGCTCATAGATCGAGTGAAGAGAGTTGGTGAAGAGAGTTGGTGTAGACAGAAACAAATCCATGAATTCAAGTCTCCATGGGGTGAGTAATCGATAGAATAAAAGTCATTTTGGGGTGAACTATCCCTTTTGAGCTTTTGTTTGTTTGAGGGAGGCAACCATATCTGAATGATAGAGAGGCCATCAACCATCAGCTGGGTGAAGCTGAATTTCCCTCGACTGCACAGGTCTCCCTTTCCTTTCTCTTGCACACAGGTGGGGAGAAATATTTTCAGAGCTAGAACCAGCCTTGTCTGGAGAGTTGGGCAGGTGGGAATATCTGTTATGCAAATGACATAAAAGTCATAGAACCAAACTTGTTTACCACAACAACGTGGCTCTTGGGACATACTGTACCTTCATTTAAACCTGGATGTAATTATATGTACCTTCCACTCAGTTCAAAAGTGCTTTGTTAAAACATTTAAGTCTGCCTGTCCTTGGTTAAATGGACTGAATATTGTGCTTTTCTAGACTTCCCAAAACTCTACTGCTTTACAATGTATAATATAATAAAAATGTTAAGCATAACTCAGATTCTTGCTCTAGATATCTGCACTGGAGCTCTGAATGAACAAATTGTACAGTCTATCAATAAATATGTACAGTCTATCAACAGTGATTGAAATAATATACAGTATGTTCAGTCTATTGCGACGACTGGCCAAGCCAACACACAAGAGACAGCGTTTGCAAAAGCCAATATGGCATTTATTCAAGGGAAAAATTGCATAGAGTTGGGGGGAATTCAACCAATTCATCAACAAACATAAATTCTTCCCGGTCCGGGGGTATTGTCCATGCACAATTTCTCAAAAGGTATTCAGTCAAAGTCCTATGTTACCTATAATAGAAAGAGAGGCATAATGTCAGTAACGTATTTTAACCAGTATTACAAATATGGAGGAATAGTGGAAGTTCTCGCTTACCGCCTGAGCACCCGTCTCTCCAACGAGCAGTGGTGTAAAGTAACTAAGTACATTTACTTAAGTACTGTACTTAAGTACAATTTTGAGGCACTTTTACTTCACTGAAGTATTTCCAATTGTCTATACTTTTACTTTTACTCCACTACATCTCAGAGGCAAATATTGTACTTTTACTCCACTACAATTATTTGAAAACTTTAGTTACTAGTTACTTTGCAGAAATAATTATATCATAAAACACACATTAACCACTTTAGCCCTGTTTTATACTTAGGCTATTTGAAAATAGCAGATCTACAAGCTCACAACACGTCGCGATGCGACATGTTGTGAGCTTGTAGATCGGCTATTTTCAAACATTTTAGTACTTTTACTTTTGGTACTTTAAGTACATTTTTATGGCAATACTTTTGTACTTTTACTCAAGTACATTTTAATACCAGACTTTCACTTGTAACAGAGTACTTCTACATTGCAGTATTGATACTTTTACTTACGTAAAACATTTGAGTACTTTTTCCACCTCTGCCAACGAGGAGAGCCAGTGAACACTGAGGCAGAGAGAGAGGGCTTTTTCTAGGAAGGCCTGATCAGCACCGACTCAGCTTTGTCCTCAGCAAGTTAGTCAGAGCGCAGGTGTCATCACATCAGGTTGAGTGAGGACGTACTGTAGAGCGGAACGTACCTCCTCCCCTCAATGACTAAGCGTCTGTCTCGCCTCGCTGGGGAGCTTACCTGTCTGGTGGCCCAGCGAGACTCCACACGATCAACAATGAATATCAGTACAGTCTATCAACAATGATTATATGAATGCATATTATGTACAGTACAGTCTATCGACAGCTATACTTATGAGACATCTGTCAATGTTCTGTAAAGTACATTATAGTACTCCATGTGCACGAGTGCCAGAGTCCATGCAGCAGGAGTCAGTCGTCCAAAAGTCAATAGTCGGTAACAGATAGTGCAGGTCTTACGTTCTTATAGGTAAAGGGTGACTACAGTAAGTATAAATCGGGCTTGCTCAGTGGAGTGTCAAGGAGGGACGGGTCTGTCGCTGAACATGCTCCTCATCCTCACTAGCTCATCATAGAAAGGATGCTTCACATTCACCCATTCACACACACATTCACACACAGTGGAGGCAACCATGCATCGCACCAACCTGCTCACCAGGAGCAGTAAGGGGTTCAGCGTTTTGGCTCAAGGACACTTCGACATAATGCCTGGAGGAGCCACTGGCCATTTATTATTATTATTTGAACCACTGTAAAAGAACCTTGAAGAGTCTTTGGAACCATTGCCACTGTAGAGGAAACCTTTCAGATCAGAAAGGTTCCTTGAAGAGTTCTTCAAGGGGTGTGTGTGTGTGTGTGTGTGTGTGTGTGTGTGTGTGTGTGTGTGTGTGTGTGTGTGTGTGTGTGTGTGTGTGTGTGTGTGTGTGTGTGTGTGTGTGTGTGTGTGTGTGTGTGTGTGTGTGTGTGTGTGTGTGTGTGTGTGTGTGTGTGTGTGTGTGTGTGTGCGTGCGTGCGTGTGTGGCGGCATCACCACTATGACTCAGACATAACCACATAGCATAGCGGCCCGAACTCTAGATGTGAGCTGAACCTCCAGTATGCTCAATTCTACCAATATCGTTGTTCTAGCAGCTGTGCTAGAACAATGTGATGTTGGTTCTTCTGTCCATCTGTGCACCTGTCCCTCCGTCCGTCCAAAACATTTAAAAGGCAGATTGCCATGAAACGTAATCTGTGAACTCATGCTCCCTGAAACTATTTGAGTGACTCCATAGCCACACATTAACAAAAATCAGCTTGCAGGATGTACCCTATAGATAATGGCCTTTCCTCAAGCGCCATCCTTTGGCCAACATTAGTTGGGTTGGGTATAAGGAGCAGCACGGCCTCGAGAGGCGGCTTGCGGGGCTTGTCTTGTTCTCTCGTTTTTGCTGATAAAATTGTAAGTTAGCTAACTGAGTGTTGCTATGCAACCACAGGGAACTTATGAAAACGTGGCATTTCGGAAACCCTGCACCCACAACCAAAAGCACACCTCCTAGCATTTCACAGTGCACTCAAATGTGCTCTGCCTTTGTAGTAAATCATACAAGAAAAAGATAAAAGTGCCAAGTGTAACAAAAAAATGTTTTAGGGTCATTGCACTCATCTCACAGACCTATATAGAACCATTTCCCCTCTATTATTCTCTGCTCTTTTATCCATCAGGATACATTTATTGTCCACATCCCATTAGCTAGGAGCTGTTATCCAAAGTGCATCACAATGCAGTGAGTGGCTATATTTTTTGTATGGTACTGTAGTCCTGCAGGAATCATGGCCACGCTCCACTGCCTAGAAACAGTACACTTTTTACATATCGCCGATGTCGGGTGGAAACCTTGTATGTCCAAAACCGTAGCTTTTCAGGAAATGAAAAGAACATTGTACCAATGTAGTTATTATTTAGTCACAAAATGTTAATACTTTTCATTGGTTAAATATTTATGAAACAGACAGACAGACTTAACCACTGTCAACATGGCGTCCCATATTTTGTGCATATCATAGGCAAAACATTTCTACTATTTTCACAATGTTTAAAAAATTCAGAAAATAGTCGAACAACAACCTCACAATGTGTCACGATGCCACGCATTGTGAGCTTGTAGTTCTCCTGTTTTTAGCTACTTTTGCGTGACACTGTATAAAATAGGTCATTAATTTATGAAAAAGAACATGAAAAGACGGAATATGGAGATACAAGGTTTCTGCTTGAGAGCGACGGTATGCGGTTTTCAGCAAGTTAGCTTCCATACATATTTGGGGAATATTTATCCAAAGTGCTTTGCTGCACAGTCAATGCCTTAGAGTTCTAAACTTTCCCAACCCATTTTTGTGCCCTCATGAATCCAACCAAGGATTCAAACTGGTAACCTTTTCAGCCGCGTGCCGGCCTCCCTGACCTTCAAGTCACTTCCATGCCACGCTCTATTTAGCAAACTACAACGGGTTACCGGCTCTGTGTTATTCTGTGGCTTTGTCTCCATCAGTGAGGATTTATCGTCCATGAGCCCACAGTCAATACCAGGCCTGTAATGATACATGACTGACTGAGACTTTCCATTTTCACATGGATCACTGTTCCACTTCTTGTCAAAATATGCACACTCAACACGGAATGCATTGCACAGTAGACACACATCCACCGACGTGCACATGCAGACCTGCAGTCAGTGGTGGAAAAAGTACTAAAATGTTTTACTTAAGTGAAAGTATCAATACTGCAATGTAGGTAGTACTCTGTTACAAGTAAAAGTGCGGAATTAAAAATGTACTTGAATAAAAGTACAAAAGTATTTATTGGTATCAAAATGTACTTAAAGCACCAGAATTAAATGTACTAAAATATATGAAAATAGCAGATCTACAAGCTCACAACGCGTCGCAGCTTGTAGATAGGCTATTTTCAAATAGCCTTGGTATAAAATAGGGCTAAAGTGGTTAATGTATCTAACTATATAAATGGCGAGCGACTTCCGCACCCTAGGTGCGACACCCCACAGCTCTGTTATCGAATAAACAACGCACCGCCAGACCACATGTCGCCAACTGACTCGCCACGGCGGCCGCGCTGAATTTACGCGTCGCGTAGGGGACCTCTCATTGCTCACTACACCTTTTCCACCGCGCAACATAATTAATTCTACTCACCAAATGTCGGACAAAACGGAAGGGGAGGCAGCTTCGTACCGTTTACCGTGCACACCACCGACACCGCACGGCGACGGGTTTCGCCGAAACAACACGAGCGGCCGCCATTGCACTCTGCCCATGTCCTCCACAACAGCACACACACAGCTCCTTTGCTTCAACCCCCCCCCCCCCCTTCTTACGTACCTCCTTTGTTCCACCCAGGCCGTTACTTTCACTTCACTCATGTCTCCATCACAATATGTCCGTCCTTCACGTGCCATGTTCATCCCAAACACAAAAACAAACAGCCACCGCCACAGCACAGCACGCTGCCCAGGCTCATCTGGTAAACTAACCTGCCTAGGTTCATGACACCACAGGACTCGACAGTGATGTCATCATTATGCAACCCGGAAGTACAATAACAAGGACAGGTCAGTGATGTCAGTCGGGTTGCCAAGTTTGCTGCCAGGTTTTAAAAAACAAGCGACAGAAACAAGCAAACCGTGCATGAAAAAAAAAAAAACTGCCGAAGGGGTCCGCCATGTTCCAGGGGGCTCCCCGGGGGTCCCAACACTCACAGGGGTCGGCGGACCACCAGGGGGTCCGCGGACCACCAAAGTAACAATCACTATTAACATTTTTTCCAATTTTTTTTTTTTTTTTTTCCTTTTTGGACACTTTTACTCCGGCCATTTGGGTACCCCAATATACACGCACCCACGCTGGGCCCCGTGCGCGGCTGGGGTTGAGGGGGGCGTAGCCCCCCGAAACTCTAGTGTTTTATAATGTAATATTTTATATCTCCAAAGTAACTAGTAACTAAAGTTTTCAAATGATTGTAGTGGAGTAAAAGTACAATATTTGCCTCTGAGATGTAGTGGAGTAGAAGTAAAAGTATTGAAAATTGGAAATACTCCAGTGAAGTAAAAATACCTCAAAAGTTTACTTAAGTACAGTGCTTGAATAAACGTACTTAGTTACTTTACACCACTGCCTGCAGTGTACACACTCACATGCACACGCATGCACACGTACATAGCAGTGCACAATGCTTAGCCCTAAAAACACTTTTCATAGCAACACTATGCATGCTATGTTTTCAAAGCTATACCGTATAAACTCTTAATATATGACACCGATATATGTCATATATGGGGGGATTTGTTCCAATCCACATTTTGTGTCATGCATAATCCCAGGATTTATATATCTATTGTGATACAGTGGGCATTAAGCGTAGGGGTGGACCTGATCACCTCAGAGAGGGAGTACAGAGTGGGTGGTTTGGTGGAAAACGCATCAAAATATACTGTTGAGCTCTCTGTAAAATGTCATGCGGTCTATCTATCTCACCGAAACATCTCTGATGCCTGGTGCAGCTTGATTTCCCTCAAGACAGCCCGGCACTATATCCTGATTTATAATCAGTTGCACGCCATTGATTGTTGTGCTCTGACAACAGCAGATAAACAAGCTCATAAAGTGACATGTTGCGACCGTGTAGATCAGACATTTTTGGTACGCGACACGATGTGCAACCAAGGAAGCATAACTCAGGCTCTAATCATTTTGCTCTAAAAGAGCAACATCGGGGTGGTAAAATTGTACAAAAGTCATGGAATTTGCTGTGCACTGTCCTCGATGCTCCCCAGAGGATGGATCTGGTGCAGACCTCAAGGCCTTTCCTCTAGCACCACCTAAGGCCAAGATTCCCACTCGCACATCTCAAAATGTAATGGCCGGATTGACGTGGAACTTCCCGAGTGCATTCATGCTCCCCGGAACATGAGTCTGAACCCCCAAGGCCTTTCCTCGAGCATCTCATTCGGTGAATAAAAAATATATGCCCCCTCACCCACCCCAATTCTGCACCCCCAGTAATCTTTTCTTTTAATTATTTCGCACTTTAGTGCCACTAAAGAGCATAGGGCTTTGTATTGTTGTTTTTCCTGTTTCTACCTCAATTTATTTGTGTAGTCCCTGTCATTGTCAAACCCTACTTGTTGTTCTTGGGGAGGGTGTAGACCACTGTTTTTATATATTATATACTATTATATACTATACTACATTATATACTATTTATACTATATTATAGTCGGTCGGACGGTTCTTGAGATACGTGAACGACGGATGGACATAAAGAGATTAAATGCATTTATTGTAAGATTATTATAACCTACATAAAATACAGATTGGTTAAAACAAAATAGGTTCTGGATTAAAACTTTAAATGTGCAGTATGCAACCATTGGACGCTCTTTAGTGTGTGACACAGGCCTCCACATGGAAGTAAGCCAGCTAAAAAGGGACAATAAAACAATAAAAGGGACTATAAAACATAGAACATCTATCTATCTGTCTTCTACTGATTATAACCTCATGTTTGATTACTGCCCGAGGGTTATTATTTAACAAGAATCACGTTCCGAAACGAGAACAAAACCGTGTTGCAGCTGGGTTTGTTTCACCATGCAGGCTTGTCACAGCTGAGCAGATAAAGTGACATGTTTCTGCCCCCAACGAGTTGACTGGTTTGTGGCAAATGCATGATTACTATGACAGATAGCGCACTGGAGTTTTGTAGTGAGGTTTTTTGATAGGTTCAATGATGCAGAACACATGCTGGTTGAAACAGTTTCTTTTTCCCTTCGAAGGAAAAGCGTGCGTGCGTGCGTGTGTGCACACGCCCACACACTTGTGTTTGTGTATGTATGTGTTTGAAGAGAGTGTGTGTGTGTACGAAAGGCTATTCATATGTGCTTCTTTTCATTCATTGTGTATAAAGTAGGTACACATATACAGTTGTGTGTGTGTGTGTGTGTGTGTGTGTGTGTGTGTGTGTGTGTGTGTGTGTGTGTGTGTGTGTGTGTGTGTGTGTGCATGTGGGTGTGTCTGTCAGACTGGCTCATTAGCTAGCTGGAATCTCAGTGGTAGGTAGCAGCTCATTCTGACTGTCCCCCTGGAGAGACATAGTGAACAGATGTTTACTGTGAGCTAACCACTAACTACACTGTAGTGGCCACTCACCCAACAGCACAATTAGCATTTTTCAACCAGTGCTTCTCTAAACTTTTTCATGTCATTGACCCGAAAAATTGTATTTGGCTGCGGACCCCCACCTGAAAAGATTTTGTGCCAGGGACCCCCCCCCCTGCCCCATACAAGATTTGTGTTGTTAGGGTTGTAAGGAATGTTTTTTAATTTTTTTCAATATTTTTTTAAATTGCAGATCTACAGCTTCTAGATCGCCTATTTTCAAATTGCTTATGTACAGTATATAGGGTTAAAATGGTTAAACAGATTTGTACGTTATATTAAAACATTTTGAAACCCTGAAACCCCCACAAGGACCCGTGGGGGTCCCCGGACCCCACTTTGAGAACCACAGGTTTAAACAGTTATGATTCATGGTGAACTCGCCCATGTTCACATTTATAGTATGTTCAACCTATGGGTAGGTTTCCTTAACTTCATCACTCACACACCCTTGCAGGGTGATGGAGTTACCTTTTGGTGGCTATATGGTGCTGCTGTAAAATAAAAGGAGTGCTTCCTACTGTTGCTCTTCAAGATGCATTTACATCTCTGTCTCGCTTTAACTCCAACTCCTGCAGTACGCATCACAGGACATGATACAGAACCTAAAAAAAGATACTAGCACATGTACATGTGTCAGTATATGACTGAACAAGTGAATAAGGAACAGAGAGAAAATTAAAAAATTACGAATTCCGTCCGACAAACACATATTCATGTACGGTAGTCACATACTCGCAATCCAAACACTTTGCTGGTTCACACAAAAAGATGACAGAGAAAGCCATTAGTTTTTTATTAGGGGTTGTCGGGTTGAGAAGAAAAGGCTTTCCTATACAGATGTTTCTATGGAAGTCCATTTCCACCACTGAGTAAAAATAAATAGCATATTGTCTCACATTTGTGAGAAAAAAAGATATGAATTTGGAAATGCATCCCTTTTTATTTTTACTCAGTGGCGTAAATGAGCCATGAGCATGTGGCCATCATCAGTGTACTAAAAATCAAATCTCTCTGCTTCTAAATAGCCTTTTCCAGAGTCACGTGATCACACGCCTGCTGTGACTGTTTGATCTAATTTCGGCGGCCCACATAGGCTACAGTACATTACAGAAGGATGGGATTCCCCACCTCCTACTGGGAAACCTTTACTCAAATGGCCCTTAGATCATAGATCCTAGTCGGGAGCTCGAGTCTGTTTTCTCAAACCCCAATTAGCTAGGAATTAATTGAGGCCAGTCTGTTAGATGTTTCAGTCTATAAAATAAAAAGGTAAAGCTGTAAAAACCCACACATCACCGTCACTAGAACGTTATGACTAGATGAGAGGGGTATTTGATGCACAGATGTGCACATTATTGTACAGGTTAAATGAACACACTGGGGACTTTAACAAAATGTAATCTATTGATTGTGAGCATAGTGCCGTCCGCTTGAGTTGGGCGTTGCACGGTGGGGACGCTCGGCTGTCCATGCATTTCACAGTGGAGACAGAGGTTTTATCGTCAGTGTAAAGTAACTAAGTACATTTACTCAAGTACTGTACTTAGGTACAATTTTGAGGTACTTTTCTCAAGAACACAGAGTAGGGTTTTTTAGACAGAAAGGAAGAAAGAGGGTGGGACAGATACATGGCTTAAAAACTAAAGAACACCAGTTATTTCAGTCTGTAAAGTAACCATGACAACAGTGGGACAGAGGAACAGCAGTGGGTGTTTTTTTGGAGTTAGCATTCTGGAGTTAGCTGGTTTCTGCCCGACACTGACAGCATATTATACTACTTCACTCTGCCTTGCAACCGTTCTTGTTAACTTAACATGGTATGAAACATTTTAGAATTGTGTAGATTTAAAGGAGGTGTAATGCTACGTACTTCAAATAGCAACTTCTAGGGATTATTACAATTAGATTAACATCGTCCTAGGTTTATGTATTTGTTGTTGTTTTTTTTACCACAAAAGTGATTTTGAATGTGCATAGTAATAGTGAAAACATTGTATTACCGTGATAGTTTAATAGATATAACAATCAGTTATGAAAATGTTTCAGCAAATTCATAAAAGTTACAAATGTTGTACGCAGAACTGTTTTTACAGTTCTTCACTTCTTCACGCATTTATTCAAACTAATCAAAGTTGGTTTGGACATGGTGTGAGAATGTCTGAGCGGCAAATTAAGAGACACAACACCAGGGCGACCTTCCAGCATGAAGGGTTTTTGTTACGTTTTTTTGTCGTATTTTACAGCATCGTGCACAACAGTTCCTAACCACATCTAACATCATTCTGACACCCACAGATAGTGTGAGTGTTAGATTAGTCCTATTATCTTGTAAAGGTCACCATCATCATCATCTGTTTCTCCTCACCCCTCTTCTTATCCATCTGTCATCCATCAATTCATCCGTCCGTCTGCTTCACCATCAATATGACCAATGGTGAAGCAGGTGAGCTGACTAACAGGGCTCTGGTACCACTGTGTAATAACAATAATAATAATTCATAATTCATAATATTAATACAATTATTATTATTAAACTTTACGTAACTTTACCCCACATTTTCTTTGAGGTGGATGATCACACACACACACACACACACACACACACACACACACACACGCACACGCACACGCACACACACTCTTGTTGCTAAAGTGTACCTGTTGTGTTGACCTCTACTTCTAGTTCTTTCCTCTCTACTTTCATGTCCCCTCCTAACTTGCTTCCTTCCTCTATTCTCTATACACCCTAACCCGAACCTTCACTCCTTTCCTGTGTAAATGTACTTTATACTGAGCTGGACACACCTATACCCCCAAATACACACATACTCAAGACCACACACACACACACACACACACACACACACACACACACACACACACACACACACACACCTATACTACACACTCGGAACACACAGTGCCAATCCACTTAACCAAACCACTCTCTCCCTGAAAACGGCTGATTGGGGCTCCCGCAGCCCCTAATCATCCAATCAGGGACAGAGCAATCTCCTCCCTACCGAGCCTATCAGAAGCCTTTGTTCGGGTTCCATTGTTCCCGTGGCGATGGCAGGCCAGAGTCGTGATCGGAGTGCACCCGCTGCTCGTTCTGAGCGTGCTCAGACGGCCCTTGTCTCGGTGGGACCTCACGGTTCATTTGTATTGCTCTCCGTGGTGCAACTGGACTAGTGTGGAAAGTACATATTGTCTGGCAGGTGTCTGGCAGGAATCACAGAGCACGTATTTTTTTTGTGCAGTAAATTGCAGCTACCATTGCCTCCCAGGTACAGAAAACACTTTGTAACCCCCGGTACAGGGATAATGATCCCATGGTTCAGTGACAAGCACTCGTCTTTGTTGTAAAGTGAAGAGGAAAGTTCATAGCCCTCATCAGTATGTTCTGTACTTTTGTAACTTTTATAGATCAAGAGTCTGAGAAGAGGAAAGACCTGTACAGCTCAAGACCCATTTCTTCACTCTTGCTTTTAGTTGATTTTTAAATCTCTGTGTTGTTCTTCATGTCCTCACTGTTTTGCCTGATTCACTGCCTTTTTTGCTTTTATTTTTTTGTTTTCTACTTTCGCTTTTCTTTTTTTGTTTTATTGTTAAATTAGTTGTACTTTTTCTGTAATTGTATTCTTGCTCTGTAAAGCACTTTGAGCTGCATTTCATGTCATGAGACGGACAGGTTCCACCATAGCAGACAAGCAGATACAGGCTGATAATGGGCCAGAATTGAGATACAAAAAAAATACAGTAAATACAGTATTATTAATTATACAATCTAGCTTCATTCTCATTTTATAACTCATAATATTATTGCTGTCGGGCAGCAGCAACCTTATATCTTTTATCTTTTTATGTTTTTTTTTTAAATAATTGTCCTACAGTATATTATAATTTGTCATATGACGCCGTATATCATGCTAAAGTCATGAAAATATCCGATCTACAAGCTCAATACGTGTCATAATGCAACACATTGTGAGCTTGTCGATCTATCATTCTTGAAAATCCTTGAAAATGTCAACTGTATGCCCCAAATGGGGACACCAGGTTGAAAGTGGTTCAGTCTGTGGGTTTTACACATACTTTGACCTCATAGGTTCATAGGCTTTTGACTAAATAATAATAACTACATTGGTTCCATTGGAACCCAGGTTCTTCTTTTGTATTTCCTATAAAGTAATGGTGTTGGACACAGGGTTTACGCCTGACAGTGTCATCCAATCCAAATCCAAATACATTCAACCATGCATGCTCCTGTACAGTGGAAGGCATTTAAGTGCAGTCCTCTCTACCTGTCAAGATCCAAGTGTAAAATGATCAACTCTCCCCATAGAAATATCTAAGGTCTTTGGCTCCCAGACAGCGACGTTATTCTGGGCTTCATACACACAGAACAGTCTCGACAAGAATGGAAAATAAAAGACATTTAAAAAACTGATTTTGGAAAAAACGTATGGAAAAGAACAGGGTAGCAGTTCCAGCTCATATAAGCATCCAGCACTCCTCAAATAAAGGAATTAATAAATGAAAATGAAACCTCATTAGCAATCCGAGGTTGTTAAAAGTAGTGCATGCTGGGTCAAGGCTTGAGCCAGCTCTCTGCGCTCTGATTGGCTTAATTACCTTCTGAAGAAGGAAATTAGTCCTTCAGTGAGATCTTGTGATTTTCTCTGAGTGTGTGAATAGAATGACTTAATCAAACATAATCAGGGTGGAATAATTAGGACTCTTATCTTCTTCATAACAGAACAATGGAATATGCTTTACAATGAGAAATGTCAGCTAATGGGGCCTTCTGATGTATGTGTAATGGGATTATACTTTGCATTTTAAATGTATAGTTTCTGCATGAAATCTGTGACTATCTACGTAGGCCTACATATGGTATATATATACGTACAGGAAGTCTGTTTCCACATGTCTTCTATATTATTGAACATTCATGTTTGTATTTTGTGCTTCAGCTACACCCTGTAAGAAGAAGAAGAACTCTTTACTTCACAGTTGCTGTATCCCACTGAGCATTTTTCGGGCTATTTAGACGTCTTAAATACGTCTAACGGCTAGGCTAAAACCGGGTTATAACTGGTCAAAAAGTGAACGTTTTTTCAACGTCTATTCTTAGCCTAGACGTTGATTAGCTGTTTTTTAAACGTCTATATACAGACCGTCTATGTTATAGCCATTGAAATGACTATATATAGACACTTAAAAAACAGCTAATCAACATCTAGGCTAAGCCTAGACGTTGAAAAAACATTCACTTTTAGACGGAGGTCTAATAGCCGACTATGGCTCACTGGGTATATACTCATGCAATACACAGAGAGAGAGAGAGAGAGAGAGAGAGAGAGAGAGAGAGAGAGAGAGAGAGAGATAGAGAAGGGTTGTATCAAAAATAACCTACAGTACCACTACACAGGTAGTGATAGCGACGGGTGACCACAGCATCTCTCTCTCTTCCTCTCTCTTTCTCTCTTTGTTCGAGCCATCTTTTCCAGCATTATTCTGGACGAGAGGAGGGAGAAAGAAAGGAGAAAAAGCTTTCAGGAGAAACGAGTGGTGAAGCGAGAGAGAGAGCGAGAGAGAGAGAGAAGGAGGCCAGGTGGAATTAGTTTTATATCATTTATCCATCCCTCTGATAATGGAAGGGACATAATTAGAGAGCAGCAATCTCTCCTTTCCCCCATCCTCTCTCTCACACTCACACTCACTCTCTCTCTCTCTCTCTCTCTCTCTCTCTCTCTCTCTCTCTCTCGCTCACTAGTGCACCTCCATCTCAGCTATGTTTTTGTCCCTCTGTTTGATTTCCTCCTTTTCATGCCCCATAATGGCATATTGAGAAGCCTCCATATCCTCTTGCTCCCCTTGTACCTCTCCTCTCCAGCTCCTGTCCTCTTCCATTACCCCCCCACCCCCCCCGCCCCCGCCCTATGTATTGTCTATCCTCCTCCAACCTCCCCCTACTCACTTCCAGTTGGTGTAAAGTACAGTAACTAAGTACATTTACTCAAGTACTGTACTTAACCACTTTAGCCCTGTTTTATACCTAGGCTATTTGACGTCGCATTGCGACGCGTTGTGAGCTTGTAGATCTGCTATTTTCAAACATTTGAGTACTTTTACTTTTGGCACTTTAAGTACATTTTAATACCAGTACTTTTGTACTTTTACTCAAGTAAATTTTGAATTCCAGACTTTCACTTTTCACTTTCACGTAACAGAGTACTTCTACATTGCAGTATTGATACTTTTACTTGAGTAAAACAGTTCTTTTTCCACCACTGCTCACTTCATCCGTCCGTCCGTCCATCCGTCCATCCGTCCATCCATCCATCCATCCATCCATCCATCCATCCATCCGTCCATCCCTCGCTCCCTGGTGTCTCTCACCACCATCACCTTCCCCTCTGTGTCATTACTCTGAGGGAGCATGGGGCATGCTGTGATGTCCAGCCTTCACTAATGGCTCAGGGCCTCTCCGGATGGGAGGCTGCAAATGTAGCAAAGATGAGATATTATGAGGTGACAGGGATTGTTGCAAATCAATGGCTTATGAAGGCTGACTGGGCTCTCTCATCTCTCTATCTCTATTGTTGGCCCTGCCCCCCTTCTCCATGTGCACACACACACACACACACACACACACACACACACACACACACACACACACACACACACACATACACATACACACACACACAAGCATGCATACAGTATCCATGGGTTGCTTCGCTCTTATCATCTCTCGCTCCGTGGGTGAGTCTCTCACTTCCTTACTGCTGGGTGAGTCTCTCGTTCCCTATCTCTGTAGTTCATCTCTTTAGCATCTATCTTCCATCTCTCTCTCTCTCTCTCTCTCTCTCTCTCTCTCTCTCTCTCTCTCTCTCTCTCTCCACTGATGGGTTTTGATCATGAGGGCATGGCTCTCATTTTTTGTCATATTTAGCCTCTCTCCGCTTCTCTCTTCTCCGTCTCCTCTCCTGTTTCCTCGCCTCTTCTCTTATCTTGTGCTCTCTCTCTCTCTCTCTCTCTCTCTCTCTCTCTCTCTCTCTCTCTCTCTCTCTCTCTCTCTCTCTCTCTCTCTCTCTCTCTCTCTCTCTCTCTCCCTCCCCCTCTCTCTCTCTTTGTCCTTTTTCTCTCTCTGAGATAATGGGGATCAGAGTCTCACTTCCATCACAGCCCCTGCAGGCTCATAAACCCAATCACAAATCAAACAAAGGTACACAGCTCAAGCATGAAGGACTCCCGCCCTGGTGACAGTAACCAGATCACCAAGCAGGCTTTGGTCCAAGCCATGGGATATTAGGCAGGAACTGAGCTAAACATCCAAAGCGCCTTGCGATGATGTCCTTTGTGTGCTTGCATTCATGTACTGTATGCACACAAGTCCAGTGGTGTATAGTAACTAAGTACATTTACTCAAGTACTGTACTTAAGTACAATTTTGAGATACTTTTACTTTACTGGAGTATTTACGATTTTCAATACTTTTACTTCTACAGTGAAACTCCTCACTGTCAGGTGAAAAGAAGCGGCTGGGGAATCCACGCGTATCGAAGGAGACGTGGGTGTCTATACCCTAGAAAAAGACCAGGAGACAGGAGCTATACATGGTTGTCGTGTTGCACTGACTAAATTGGGAGGAAAATAGAAAAATATCAAAACAAACAAACCAAAAAGGATCAAATGGCAGCATCCCTAGTGGGGAGAGAAAGTCTACCAGCTGCCTCACTGCAGCCCTGACCTCGCTGCAACCTGTCAGGACCCTGGACAGTGCCACCGGCAGTGGTGGAAAAAGTACTCAATTTTTTTACTTGAGTAAAAGTACCAATACTGCAATATAAAAATACTAGTAAAAAGAGTAAAAAAAACAAGTAAAAGTCCAGAATTAAAAATGTACTTGAGTAAAAGTACAAAAGTATTGACATCAAAATGTACTTAAAGTACCAAAAGTAAAATTACTAAATATTTGAAAATAACCGATCTACAACCGATCCACAACGCGTCGCATCGCGACGCGTTGTGAGCTTGTAGATCTGCTATTTTCAAATAGCCTGTATAAAATAGGGCTAAAGTGGTTAATGTGTGTTTCATTATATCATAGTTTATATCTGAAAAGTAACTAGCAACTCAAGTTTGCAAATAATTGTAGTGGAGTAAAAGTACAATATTTGCCTCTGAGGTGTAGTGGAGTAGAAGTAAAAGTATTGGAAATTGGAAATACTCAAGTAAAGTACAAATACCTCAAAATTGTACTTAAGTAAATGTACTTAGTTACTTTCCACCACTGGCAACCGCAAACTAGGTCAAGTGATCAGAAACGCATGCATACAGTACTACTGTATGTGTCACCATGCACTCACCACCACAGCTACTGTGGCAGGAGAGGTGGACAGGTGTACTTAATTAGGCCATTAGTGAGACAACATACTCTACAACACTATATAAGAGCCTGAGTTCCTTTCAAAGGGGGGTGGGGGGGCATGGGAAGACGAGTTGGAGGAAATGAGACCTGGAAAAGGAGCTGCCCATGGAGGAGAGATGGTGGTCTTTAGCCCTGATTAACCACTCTGTTCTGCCATGTTCCAGGGGTTTTCTGTTTCCCCGCCCCATCACAATTGCAAGACTACTGCTGATACGGCTGTTGTGTCACTTATTTTATTGTGAATCGCTCGTCTCCCCCCCACACCGGTCTGAACCACTTAAACCCCACCATCCGTATTGTGTTTTTTCAGCTTACTTTACTGTGCAAGTTGTTTCTTTCTCCATGCCAGTGTCTTCCATTCTAAATCAGACCTGTAAAACAGCTCTTCCCTGTGCATAGCCCTACCTGATAGTCTCTGAGAAAGACATCTCCTCAGACCAGCTTGAAAGACCTCAACCATTTTCGACCCGCATGGTGTCCCTATTTAGGGCATAGGTTGAACATTTTCCAAAAATAACAGTTGTGAGCTTGTAGATTGGCTTATCTCAGACGCCAATCACATTCTATATACAGGTGAATTAGTGGATATATTCTATTCTACTCCGGCTGTGCTGACCCTACACACTACAGCCCTCCCTTCACACAAGATCACGCGCTGAGAGTTTATTGTTGGCTGTGAATAATTCCAGATCAGGTAGATCTCATTAACAGCCAGTCATGTGGAGTATCCATTATCCCGATCAATAGGCCTATGAGAGAGCAATTGGAAAGTTCAATCATTCAAGGTACTCTGCTCTGAGTTTGATTAATTCTGTCTGCCCTACATTCTTCTACAGAAGGACGAGCTATCCATCTTGTCGGTATTGGTTGCGTTCAATGTCTCTGCCCCTCGACACCTTTCCCACCCCCATCCTGGACTACACGTACATCACACCAGTGGCCACTTCCTGAAGGGGTTATGGTCTCAGCAAGTAGCCAGCTGTGAGGCTAATTCTAACCACGTAAAGGAGAATTCCGCCCGACAGAATTCTAAAGCGAGACTTCCGGTGGGGCGCATTCAAGACAATCACGTTGCATAGTACATACATAGTACATACAGTATGTGCATATGGCATTTGGCTCGCTGTGCATGAGGTGTGTGAAACGGTGGTGTTGACTGTCAGCCTTTGACTTTAGTTAGCATCTCACACACACACACACGCACACGCACACGCACACACACACTAACGCCGATATCTATACATACACGTACACGTATACATGAGACTCTTCTCCCCAGGTGTTGGAGTGTGAACACGATATGTTCAGGGATGGGAAGCTGTCTGAGACTACATACCATGACACACTGCCAAAACTCTCAACTGACGAGAAACGTAGCAAAAGCCCCACATACAGTACACACACATGCACATACGCAAGATGTACAGCACGCACACACACACACACACACACACACACACACACACACACACACACACACACACACACACACACACACACACACACACACACACACTCATCCGCATCATTCCCAGATGCACAGATGTGCCATCACACCACTGCACATGTACTCCACAGAATGTACTTAATGAGGGTTCCTAATTAACAAGGACAAGTGTCCCAATTCTGTGTGTCACATACATTTCCCTAAAGTGGATGCTTTAAAATTACATTCTCTTTACTTCTCGGTTTCATTTCATCTCGGTTTCAGTACGTAGTTGTGACATAGCCTACTGTAGCATTAACCACTATTTTGGAGGAAATAAAAGTTTTTGTTCCCTGTTCTGCTGGCAGAAATATAGATTTGGACTCCAACTGTAGTTATTGCAGCTTGTTTAATACTGATACTGTATGTGCACTCGCACACACTCACAAGCTTGAACATTTCCCTTGATAGCAATCAATATGTACTTATCCTGAACCAGGAGCAATATAGCTAAATCCTGATTGATACATGGATCTTTTAAGGAATGAAATGTCACCATGTAAAAATAACTTTGACTGTCGCATTCTCAAATGTCACTATCATTCCATAACACGATTGTCCTGAGACTAAAGGGCTGCATGGCTCTGATGGAACTGCGGGCGTTTTTTGACCTCGGATGAAGAAATGAGGCAATGGGTTTCTGTCTTTTTCTTTTTTTTTTACTTTTTAAATCTTCAAGGCAATTCAGCAAACTCCGAGGCACACATAATTATTGATTGTTAGGAAATGTCAAATAAAGACCATTGTGATTATATCAGTAAAGAAAAGGAAAAAAGGAAAAAACAAACAAAGGAAGAAATAATCATCTCTGCAGGCAAGGAATACATTACAAACTTGATGGAAGAAAATGTATTGATTTCATTATTTTAATCTGATATGCTTGTCTATATTTTTCCTCTTCATGTCTTGTTTTGTGTTTTGTTTTACAGTGCAAGACTGCAGGTAAATTATACAGCATATTATTATTATTTTGGAAAAAGATGGAACACATTTAAATCATTTGAAGGGGGGAACCCCTCATGTGTTATATGGACATTTTGGCCAGGCATCATTAGTGTAGCTCAAAGTCTGTCCTAGAGAATGACAATTGGGGGCACACAATGGAATTGTACTTGCAGGGCATACAGTACCAAGTGTCAAATTGGCATTATAGAACACCACTGACTGACATTGTGGCCCATTATGTCATGTATTGACAAATAGGCACATTTATGCTATCATTTTCTAAAGCCTCTTTTTTTGTTTGGAAGGGGGAGGGGCAGTTCTCTGTGTTCATGCTTTTCCATACGGATGCATTAGATGCGGACGGAGCGTGGAAATGTTCTTTTAATGGCGGCCATGTTTGTTGTTGATGATCCGTGAAACACCCCTCTGGTCAGGACACCAGTGTGTTCAAAGCCGTGCTGTCTTCCCTCTGTGCAGTACACTAGACTGGTACACTCCTCTCTTTAGCCAAGCTACATTACACACAATTATAAGCCAACATGTCGTGTACTCTGCCCCCATGTTGCCCACACATTCTCAGTCCACGAGTCTATAGTCTGGTCCCAACGTTCTAGGGCTGTGCATGTGGACAAAGACGGGCAGAAAGACGGGCAGATAGAACGCTCCTCTCAACTGCATGTACGGTATTGTTAATTTAGACCATACATGGGCAACTGGCGGCCCCCACCTTCACTTAATGCGGCCCGCAAGTTAATATCGGAATACTGATATATTATTGATTATTTCAGCTGTTACAAGTGCAAACATATTAGTAGCTTAATGACTAGTATTAAAATTCTATTGTCTTTTTTATGTCCAATGTATTTGTATTTAAGTTCATAAAGTTAGCATAAGGATAACTAAATGCATTTGAAATTGAATAAAAATGTTACTTTTCAGGATTCCAATTCAAAAATAGCAAAACAAAATTCAGGATTCCTATAGAGGATATGCGCATGCTTAAAGTGAATGGCACCTCGAGTGGCAAAGAAACATGCACAATGAGTTTAACATTGTTTAATGTTGTTTAATGCAATCAGATATGACTTTTCTGTTTGGATGCATGGGCTGTCAAGGCCAGAAAGTATTTTTTTGACACTCAGTAGGCATTCCTGCGTAACTTCCGGGTTTGATGATGATGTCACACGCATATCCTCTATTCAAAAATAGCAAAAATAGCAGATCTACAAGCTCAAAACGTTTTGAGCTTGTAGAGCGGCTATTTTTGCTACTTTTTTGTGTGACATAGAATGGACAGTATACTGTATGCAATGTGGCCCTCTGGAGTGAGTGTGGAAATATAGTGGCCCTCTCCATCATCAAAGTTGGCCACCCCTGATTTAGACTTTTCCAAATGTCTTTACTTTTCCAACAGCTGAAAACGAGACATTGAATTTTCCAATTAACCACATGAACCCAAGTATCTCTATTCTGGGCATGTCATAATTGGCTAACATTTGCCAAAAGTACCGTAGGTAAACATTCGCTGAAAATAGCAGCTCTACAAGATCACATTGTGTCTCACTCTCAACGCAACACGTTTTTGACGGAGATAATTGGTTTTGAGCGGGAACAAAAGACAGGGGTCAAGTGTGGGTTTATGTGGATTTACATACTCTGCAGCAGTTATGTGAAATGGGTTACCTGAAAGCTATAAAGTGCGAGTACACTTTGGTAGAGGTTTGGGTTGTGTAGTTACCTTCTACAATAAATCGTACAATTGGTGAGATATATATCAAGTCCCTAGTTTGAACAGTCTGTCTAATATAATTGGTTTTGTACATCATTCCTGTGCTTCAATTAATTATTCCTGTCCTCATAACTAGCCTACAACATGATCCCCTGCTCCATGAGGTTCATAAATATCGTTTTACAGCAGAAAAGTGATAAAAAGTCCAGTATTTTCTTTTTCTTTTATTTTTTTACTGTTGTTTTTTATGAGATATTTAACGTATACTGTAAGTAGGTGTTATGCTGTAGTCAGGGACACACACACACACACATACATATGTATATCATTGGCTGTCAGTCTGTTTCTGTCCATCTGTCCTCTCACTTCGCTCTCCTTTTGTTTCTATTTATCTGTATGTCTGCCTCTCTCCATCTGTCTCTCCATCGCTGTCTGTCTCTCTCTCTCTCTCTCTCTCTCTCTCTTTCTCTCGTCCTCCCGAGTGTTCTTTGCCACATTGCATTTTCACAGGAACTTGAGCATGAATCTTTAATTAGCAACAGCTGTGTGTGTGTGTGTGTGTGTGTGTGTGTGTGTGTGTGTGTGTGTGTGTGTGTGTGTGTGTGTGTGTGTGTGTGTGTGTGTGTGTGTGTGTGTGTGTGTGTGTGTGTGTGTGTGTGTGTGTGTGTGCGTGTGTGTGCATGTGTGTGTTTATGCCTTGTTGAAGCTAACTATTCTCACAGGCTCACTGTGGGCTCAGTCACTCTTTCACACATTCATGCACACTGCCAAATACTGTAGGGTGCATGTATACACACACACACACACACACACACACACACACACACACACACACACACACACACACACACACACACACACACACACACACACACACACACATATATATTCATACATCGTGAACATGAGTGCACATGCAAGTTTTTAGCATCCAAATGTACACACATTCACAAACACATAACAAATACATGCACACTTCTGCTGTGTATATTTTACTGCCTCCATCTCCATCCTTTCATCTGTTTGCCACTTTCAGGCTTTCTCTCTCTCTCTCTCTCTCTCTCTCTCTCTCTCTCTCTCTCTCTCTCTCTCTCTCTCTCTCTCACTCTGTCCCTCTCTCATTTGCTCTGCTGTGAGCTATGAATTATGCATGCTACGCTTATGGTGTGAGAAAAGTTAGCTGGAGGCTATCCTTACCCGCTTAACGATCATTAGCCAAGTCTTTTGAGCCAATTACAGAGTCTGATGGCCAATCAGCTCCTATTCAGAGCGATCCCGACTCCTGCATAATGCAGCCCATCGCACCTGTTACTGCGGTGGCTCGGGATGTGATTCAGTATAGCAAGTAAAGCTCAAATGATAGACTGGTTTTAAAGCTCATTTAAAAAGCAAAAAATGACTAGATCAAGACCTAGTATATGGCTGGACAGTGTGTGAGATGCTGGAGGGCTTTAAATTTGACGGGACTGGGGTTGTGCGAGTTCATCCAAACTTATTGAATCATATGGGCACAAAACTCACAACAGGAGCTATATTACACCTTTATGAATACAATTATGTCTGTCCTTTTATCATCATTCTTCCACCAGAAATGAGTGTGTTCCTTAGACTGTGAAAATAGTGTGTTCATAAAGTGCATTTATATAGCGCCTTTATCCAAAGCGCTTTATAATGTGCTTTATATTCACCCCTTCACACACCAATGGCGGAGGAAACCATGCATGGCGCCAACCTGCTCATCGGGAGCAATTAGGGGTTCAGTGTCTTGCTCAAGGACTCTTGCACTAACTCTGGGGGAGCCCGGGATCAAACTGGGAATCTTCCGTTTCCCAAGCGGCCGCTCTGCCTTCTCCGCTATACTGCCGCCCCCCAAGGAGTGCTCTCTCCATAGCATCGCAGAACACACATTGTAGTGGTGTAAAGTAACTAAGTACTTTTACTCAAATACTGCACAATTTTGAGCCATTTTTACTTTACTGGAGTATTTCCAATGTTCTGTACTTTTACTTCTACCGGAACCGCTGCTGGTCATCAAATTATTTGCTTAGGAATGCGACAAAAACAAAAATTCAAGTCTCCATGGGGTGACTAATCGATAGGAAAAAAGTCATTTTGGGGGTGAACTATCCCTTTAAGCCAATTTTAATATAGGATGACTGACTCAATACAAATGATGACAAATGAGGTGTACAAAGCCATACATACATTGCCTTTGACAACACGTGGCCTGGACCATATTACTGATGAACACTTGAAATATTCCAGTTTGAGGTTAGCTCCTCTCCTGGCTATCAGCTTGTACTGGCTTTATGATCCACGGTGCGCTTGCTGGCATCCTGGGGGGGGGCACTCAAACGCAGGGAACAGGACATGGGAGGGGTCCTGTGAGATACCCGCCAGCTGACCTTTACCTCTGCTGCTAACATAGGTTAAAGAGGGCTCTGGCAGGGAGTCCAATAATTGTGGGGAAGACTTGTGACTGCATGAGCTCTGCAGGCGGTCGTCTGCTCTGAAGGCTAATGGAGTGGAACCAGCAAGGTGACGGAGAATGTCATGACACTCTCCGTGAAGGAGTACTACAACGCTGTGAGTATAATATGTCCCTCCTCGCTGACCCAAAAGGAGTCCAGCGGCTTCCTGGCATTTCCTGAGGATCTCCTCTGTGTTGGAGGCAGTGGTGGGAAAAGTACTACATTTATTACTTAAGTAAAAGTATCAGTGCTGCAATGGAGAAATACTCCGTTACGAGTGAAAGTACGGTATTCAAAATTTACTTGAGTAAATGTCTCCCATGTCTCTCCAGCTCTTTATTAAACAGAAAATGCATTTTCAGTGCTCTCTCCTGATTGGCTTATTATTACAAAACCACCCCTATATAAGTTTCGTCCATTTCAAAATAGCCGATCTACAGCTATTTTCAAAAGATTTTTTATAAATTAAAGACGTTCTGCATAATGAGTACTTTTACTTTTGGTATTTTTTATTTTGAATTCCGGACTTTTATTTCTACATTTTTTACTTAAGTAAAAAAAAATGTACTTTTTCCAGCACTGAAGACCACTACCATCTCCGTACTGTTCACATTCAATTCCAGGTATAGGAGTTATCCCACCACTACACAAACTCATAAAGAACTGAGCCGTGGCGCTGCATGCAGGGGCCTGAAAGCAGAGATAGGAGGGCTGTTGTCAGTGAACTTGCACCATGTGACAGTCTGGCTGGCTGGACCTGCAGTCATCTGTGTAGAGCAGTGGTTCTCCAATACATACTTTCACATAAGGACACGTCAAAACAAGTAAATGGAAGCAAATGGGGGTCAAAAGAAAAACGCTTTTCTTTTTCATCGCTAAAAAACTTTATGATTTCACTAAAAGCATAACGTATTGGAACTTAGTGCTGAGTGGGAGTGTGAGTTGGAACAGAAGTGTTGAAGCTGTGAAAATCTGTATACTTATGATAAGAAAAAATGATAAGTTCAAAAGAATAAAAGCATTGCTTTATAGGAGCAATGCTGTTGTGCGGAATTCTTTTGAACGGTCACTCGCTGTCCGGCACCAGCAACAAACTGGATGTGCGCAACCCATCTGTTCTGAACAGGAAACATCATAAGAACACTTTTGCAGTGACGTTTTTTCTCTGTTGACACTGGTCAACAAAAAAAACAAATCTTAACTTTCTTTCTTTCTAACTGAAAATGTTCTCACTGCACCTTTGTGCAGTGACTTGAAGAAAATGGCCATAAAATGAAAGGGGTGGAATATAACGGTCTATCTACTATGTTGAAAGCTTTCCGACTGAAAGGTCACTGTGCGTGTGTGTGTGTGTGTGTGTGTGTGTGTGTGTGTGTGTGTGTGTGTGTGTGCGTGTGTGTGTGTGTGGGTGTGTGTGTGTGTGTGCGTGTGTGTGTGCGCGCGCGTGTGTGTGTGTGTGTGTGTGTGTGTGTGTGTGCGTGCGCGCGCACCTGTGGTTATTATGTTAGAGTTCCAGGGCAGATCAGACCTGAATGCCAAATAAAATAGATCTTTCCTTTTTTTTTTTTTTTTTTCCACTCTCTGTCTTTCCATCTCTCTTCATTCCCTCTCTCTCATTCCATCACACACACACACTCACTCTCTCCCTCCTCTCTCTCCCTCTCTCCCTCTCTCCCTCTCTCTATCTTGTGGCCTGTTCAAGCCAATGCCTGATGAAAATTCAATTTAAGAGTGCTGTGTTGTGAAACCCCCCAATCCCCCCCCCCCGCCCCCCATCTCCTCCAGTGACTCCATTATAGGTTAGAAAGTTCACGCCAGCTCCATAGAAGAGCTCACTGTTTGCAGGTGTTAGAGCCCAGGGACATGAGCACAACTGTGCAGCGAGCGATAGATAGATAGATGCAGTGATGGGAAAAGTACTCAAATGTTTTACTTAAGTAAAAGTATTCAATACTGCAATGTAGAAGTACTCTGTTCAAGTAAAAATCTGGAATTCAAAATTTACTTGAGGAAAAGCACAAAAGTATTGGTATCAAAATGTACTTAAAGTACCAAAAGTAAAAGTACTAAAATGTTTGATCGGCTATTTTCAAATAGCCTAGGTATAAAATAAGGCTAAAGTGGTTTTCAAATAATTGTAGTGGAGTAAAAGTACAATATTTGTATTGGAAATTGGAAATACTCAAGTAAAGTACAAATACCTCAAAATTGTACTCAAGTACAGCACTTAAGTAAATGTACGTACGTAGTTACTTTCCACCACTGGATAGATGTGGTAGATATGGTAGATGGATGGACGGACAGACAGATGGACGGATGGACAGACGGATACACTCAGACAGACAGACAGACAGACAGATAGAAAGCACAGAGGAGAATAGTGAGAGAAGTAGAAGTGAATAAAGAGAGTAGACGGAGAGATATGATGTCCCATTGGCGGGCCTTTCAGAAGGCCCACATGTATTCTGGGGGCCAATCATATATTATTCATTTTCATAAGGCCCAAAGTAATATAATATCTCACAGACCGCATGCTTATGGGTTCCATTTTGCCCAGAGTGAGCCGAAGAATAGAATTTTCTATGAGCGGGTGGAGGTGGGGGTATGAAAATATTGTCCCTGATGAATGGATCTATTGGGTTTTTTTCTGAGCCCGTCGCGGTTTGGTCCAAATACACAGCAGACCAAGTGAAGTTGAATTTAAATTCACATGAAAACAAAGAGGCTGTCTTTTTCTCACTGCCACCATTAGAGTTGAAAAGAACCATGCTATATTTACATGGTCGGTCTCTCTCTCTTGCGTTTGTCTTGCTCTCTCGCTCTTGCTCTCTCCTCCTCACTCTCTCCATTCTGTCTGTCAGCGTATGCTTCTCATATCTATGCCTTTTTCGTTTTCTCTTTCTTTATTTTTTCTCTCTCCCTACAATTTTCCTAGTCTCTGTCTGTCTGTCTGTCTGTCTGTCTGTCTGTCTGTCTGTCTGTCTGTCTGTCTCTCTAGTTATCTCTAATTATATCCTCTTTCTCCTTTCCCGGTATTTCTGCCACTGTTATCGTCTTTCCGTCCTCTCTCTCTCTCTCTCTCTCTCTCTCTCTCTCTCTCTCTCAGTGGGAGGTGGTTAACAACATAACTAGTATATGTGACAGCTGACTCCGGATTCATTTACACTTTTAATGATGGTCAGCAGCACCCCTACCCGACACTGTGCCTATACCCTTCCTACACACTCACACACTCTCTCTCTCCTCTCTCTCTCTCACACACTCACACTCACACACACACACACACACACACACACACACACACACACACATGCAGACATACTGCAGTGACAGTGGTTGAGACAGGTGAACAAAGACAGAGAGACCGTCTGTCATCACCAACAACATGTGTTTTATGAATTAAGACATAGAGCTTTGTGAGGTGGCGTGACAACAACCGCAAACACTTAACATACAGTATGCAAGAGCAAGCAGCTTCAGGTGGACTTCCACCAGAGTAACAGGGTATACCCCCAGTCAGTGGAGATTGTGTAAAACCTACAAGTTCCTATACAGCCCTGTACAGGAAGGGTCAGAGCAAGAGAGCAAGCTGTTCTTCCTGAGGAGGTTCAGGCGGGGGGGGGGGCCGAATACGTCCTCATCCAATCTGGCGAAGAAGGCAGGCTCCACTCCATCGTTGGTGCTACATTGGACGGTGTGGAGGTGGTTGAAGAGGTGAGAACAAGGAGGAAGCTGGAGGCTATCCTGATTAACCCCTCCCACCCCCTCCAGAAGGAGATAGTGGAGCGGATGAGCACCAGCGGTAGATTCATCTTCTCCCCACAGAGCACCCACATATTTGGGCGTGGCTCTTGGCTGACACGGAACTCCCTATATGGGTATAAAAGGACTAGACAGACTCGGGATTCGAGAACGATGCCAGTTGGGAATGCATTCCCCACCCGGTAATACCCATTGTAGCCTAGTTGTCCGAGTACTCGTACTCGTTGTACCCGTTGCGATACGCCCACCGAGTTTCAAGTTTATCATTTGTCAGTAGATCGGTTCTCGAGATATGCGGGGCAATTGAATTTACCCCATTAAATTATAACTGTACTATCTTTCTATATGAAAACCCAATTAGACTGGAAGCTATGATGTCTGAAATCAACGCTAGGGGGCAGTATTCACCACAAAGACTAGCTTAATATTTGTCTTTTCCCCTCAGAATGCTACTTTACTATTATAACTATTATCTTGTGTGTGTGTGTGTGTGTGGGTGTGTGTGTGTGTGTGTGTGTGTGTGTGTGTGTGTGTGTGTGTGTGTGTGTGTGTGTGTGTGTGTGTGTGTGTGCACGCACATATGAAATAAAAAACAGTAACCAGTGAGACTCCATCTGGTCACCATGGTAACCAAAATGTTGCCACGGACAACGGGTGCGCTGTAGTGAGCAAGCAATGGCAGGACCAGGTATAGTGGGTGATACATGTTACAGCTGAGCCAAGCTGAGGGCTTGACAAAGAGATGGACAGAGAGAGAAAGGAGGAGGAGTGTGTGTGTGTGTGTGTGTGTGCGTGTGTGTGCAGTGGTGTAAAGTAACTAAGAAAATAGCCGATCTACAAGCTCACAACGCCGTCGCATCGCAACGCATTGTGAGCTTATCTGCTATTTTCAAACATTTTAGTACTTTTACTTTTGGTACTTTAAGTACATTTTTATACCAATACTTTTGTACTTTTACTCAAGTAAATTTTGAATTCCGAACTTTTACTTCTACATTGCAGTCTTGCTGCAGTGTGCGTGTGTGTGTGCGTATGTGCGTGCATGCGTGTGTGTGCGCGGGCGTGCAAGTGTATGGGAGATAAAATATGTTAATAAGGTGGTGCTTTCATCTGCCTTTCAAATTAAACATTGTCTCTCTATCAGCCGTTCTCACAGTGTTGTCTGGAAACAAACCACACAGGGCCCTGAGCAGATTTTCAGATGATGTTTTCTAGAAGTTAACAAAAATGTACAACAAGATAATCTATAAGTTTGACTATTCAGGTCAGAGTATATTATTTTATTTTACCACATTTATAGATACACTAGTGCAGTGCCCGTTCGGGCGTTAACGGCCTTCGGAACGTGTGGACCGTGGAGCTTGCCGGTTCTGGAGAACTGCTGATCGGATGGTCTACACACTCATCACTGCACTTCCTTCAGATAGATATACTGTGCGCATCTCTCTCCTAAATCATTCTAGATTTATTTTCTAGTAATAGACATGATATCATATCATCATATCTGAGGGAAACATAGAGTATCTATAGGTTACACCTATAGATCTGGGTGATGGATCAATATAATATAATTATCTTAATATAAGACTAGATATCATCTTGGCTGCCAACATTGGACTGTCAGAATCCAGGAGATTTGGGGTGGGGGGTTGGGGGGGGCACCCACAGTGTTTGTTGTTATGAACTGTATAGCGAACTGGGTCCCCTAGGTCGCTATACTAGGGCCGCTAGTATTTCCGCTTTCGCCAAATCTCTGCTGTCGCATTGCAATGCGTTGTGAGCAGGGATGCATTGGTCATGGGACGCGGTAACACACCGTGCAACCACCTTTTTGAGCAGGTGCACACGCACGCATGCATCGATTTAAAACAACCTCAGCAAAGTTTACAAAGGCTCCCGACTGCCGGGTGTCACACCAGCATGAATTAACATAGGAATGAACCTAGATGCATATCAAATAGTGTAGGTGTTAAGCGAGCGTGTGACGTCTTTAAAATAGCGCCCCACCACTAACAAAATCACCAATACAACACTGGTTGTGAGCTTGTAGATCTCGTAATTTCTCCCCATAATAGCATAATAGCAAATTGCAGATCTACAAGCTCAGCACACATTTTACATTTTTGCCAGTTGTCGTATGAAGTAAATAGTGCAGTAGAGCTTAAGTGGTTAAGGAAATGTCCCACCCTCAGTTTCTTTTTTGGGACCTTGCAGCTCTCATTTATGTATTCTGCATAAGTCCTGCACTAGAGTGATAGACAGCAGCACTGCATGGATTAAGGCCATGCATGCAAGTACACAAACCCAGGAATTAGAAGAAGAGGGGTGTGTTTTTTACTGGAAGGCAAACGTTTTTGAGCTCTTTTATCAAAGCTCTGTTATTATACCACAATGCATAAAGCTCTCTTCCTCACAGGAAACGGGGAGCGAGCCGTGCACTCGACACGTTTGAGCGCCGGTGTTTTGCTCTCTCTTGTTCACCTTAACAATGCTGCCAAGGACGTGTTGCATTTTGATGATATATCAGTAGCAGCACAACGTGGGCCTTCCTTTTTTAAATGGCTGCCATTGTCACGGCAGATTAACCGTTCGCAGAGCACTGTAGTTATGAAGTGTTAATAATATACATATTATTTTCCATCCCCTAGAGGCATGTGGCAATGGCATTGTGTGCCAGGTGCTTTGATCTACAACGGGGGATTAATCCGAAAGAACTCTTGTGTCAATCTGCACTATTATTTGCAAAATGACAATGTTTGGATGGATGAAAGAGACTGCGCGATGTTTCCAACCAGTCGGCATGTTTAACATAACAAAAGGATGTTTTTCCTCTGCATCGTAATTGTACCCCCGAAAACCCTGATTTCATTCAGTCAGTCTCTTCCTTTCTAGTGCCGTGTTTTTCTTAAAAGTTCTTTTAAGCTCACATCTATCACTTTCCTCCTTTCTGTCGCCATTCTCACCCCTCACACACACACACACGCACACACACACACACACACACACACACACACACACACACACACACACACACACACACACACACACACACACACACACACACACACACACACACACACACACACACACACCCACACATGCACAAACGCACACACACACACACACACACACACTCCCTTGGTCTGACCCACCACCCCCCCCCCCTCCTATGAGGATTGGCCCCAGACATAAAATGCTTGTTTTGCGTATTTATTTATTTTATTCTGTTTGCCTTGCAGACAGCGGATGTGGTTTTCTTCTTCGTCTGTGTGACAGGGAGGTCAAGCTATGAGGGTGATGTGGTTATGGGTTTTGCAATTAGAGAATTTACATACGGTAATGGGGGAATGTTAAGGAGGCCCGGTGCTGCTCCCAGACGGGATTGACGGCATTCTGAGACGAAGGGGTTAGAACCAGAATGACCTCCGAAAAATGGACTGATCAAGGGGAGGGAGAGAGAGAGAGAGAGAGAGAGAGAGAGAGAGAGAGAGAGAGAGAGAGAGAGAGAGAGAGAGAGAGAGAGAGAGAGAGAGAGAGAGAGAGAGAGAGAGAGAGAGAGAGAGAGAGAGAGAGAGAGAGAGAGAGAGAGAGAGAGAGAGAGAGAGAGAGAGAGAGAGAGAGAGAGAGAGAGAGAGAGAGAGAGAGATGCCGACCTCAGAGAAAGCGAAGCAATCTAGCTCTTAATTTCACAGACAGTCATTTATACAGCCGTTTTTTTTTTCCTTCATAAGAGACGGAGATTAAATTGTTTTCATGCATGGATAATATCTTACATTTTGCATGAGGGAGAGAGAGAGAGAAGGGAGAGGGGGGAATGAGAGAAGGAAAAACTGTGACTGACCTCAGAGAATCACACTGATCTTTATGGGTGATATCCCTGCTCATTTCACTGAGCCTCATTTACAGGCATTACAGACAGAGATGAGAGAGAGAGATGGAATTTCTTCATGTATTATTTTGTATTAACATATCCTTTATTTTGCATGGAGGGAGGAGGTGTAAAGAGGGCATTTGAGGGCAGTGGTCTTTAGATTTTCTTTTTTTTTTTTTTTTGCTTTTATGCCTTTATTGATAGGATAGGATAGTAGGCTGAAATGGGGAGAGAGATGAGGGGTGACAGGCAGCAAAGGCCGTCGGTATCAGGACTCGAACCCACGACGCGCTCTCAGGCTACTCTAGAGCCTACAGTAGGTGCCTGGACCGCTACACTAGCGGTGTACATGATTGAAGCTCTGCCTATAAGCAGACAGCGGTGCATAAGGTTAGGCACCAAAGGTGGTAGCACCTCGGTACAGTAGGTCCACAAAGCAGCAGCTATGTACTGAGATGAGACATTAACCCATTAAGACCTGGAGTGCATCTATGTCACTTTTTGATTTGAGCTTAAAAGCATTATTTTACACTTTGGCTATTCAAAAATAGCAGATATACAAGCTTGTAGTACGGCACAAGCTCGTAGCACGGCACAAGCTCGTAGCACGGCACCGAGTGCCGCGCTACGAGCTTGTAGATCTGCTATTTTTGAAAAATTATGAAAATGTGTGCAAATCTTTGAATATATATTGTTTTAAAGCGAACATTTGTAACTCAAATCTTTGCTTCTGGGGGTCCCTGGAAAAAAATATTTTGAGATGGGGCTCCGCGGCCAAATACATATCATTTTGGGGGTCCTTGACATGAAAAGGTTTGAGCACCACTGATATAGAAACATACGTTTTTAAGGTGCAAAAGAGTGTCAGTGTATTGTACATGACATTGTACAGCTGTCATTGTACAGCTGTCAACGTATTTGTCAGGTTCAACCACATAGTCCACAAAGGTACTGTAAAAAGTAAAAAATACACATGCTAGATCCACAGGAAAAGTAAAGTCCAAGTCCAGCCTGTTGACATGATCACATACTGTAGAGCGGAAGTGAAGTTTTATATTCTAGACAGTATAGAGTATAGCACCTTTCTAAAGCAAGATTTGAAAGTTCTTCACAATAGAATGACAAACTGAGCCACATCAAAACACACACAGATATAATAGTATAAAAACATACTGTAAGAACAGCTTTCAAACAGCATTTCAATACTTTTGACATGCCGTCTGGACAGTCCAGGTGCTATAGGGTGGCACGGGATAAAGTTCCTGCCCATCACCACGGAGACTAGGGTCTGTTAGGTTGTACGGGGCAGTACTATACTATAGCCTAGAAATGTTCATTCAAAACTATTGCCGGTGGACACAAACTCATGTAAAACTATTGCCCGTGGACACAGTGGTTAATCTCAAGTGCAAAGGGGCTACAGGGCTGACAAGAGCCTAGTAGAGCCTAATAGATTCTATTAGAGTCTAGTAAGGCCTAGAACATTCTAGTCTAGCCTATTCCAGCTGGACCCAGCCCTGTATAGCCTATTACAGTCATTTAACTACCCCCATACCCTAGGCTATTCTCCCAGTGGGCTGGACTTTGTGTGCTGGAATGTGCCGGACTGCTGGGCTAATGGGCTCTGGTGGGCTGTGCTGGGCTCTGTTAGGTTGTACGGGGCAGTACTATACTATAGCCTAGAAATGTTCATGTAAAACTATTGCCGGTTGACACAAACCCATGTAAAACTATTGCCCGTGGACACAGTGGTTAATCTCAAGTGCAAAGGGGCTACAGGGCTGACAAGAGCCTAGTAGAGCCTAATAGAGCCTATTAGAGTCTAGTAAGACCTAGAACATTCTAGTCTAGCCTATTCCAGCTGGACCCAGCCCTGTATAGCCTATTACAGTCATTTAACTACCCCCATGCCCTAGGCTATTCTCGCAGTGTGCTGGACTTTGTGTGCTGGAATGTGCCGGACTGCTGGGCTCTGGTGGGCTATAATGGGCTATAATGGGCTCTGGTGGGCTGTGCTGGGCTCTGTTAGGTTGTACTGGGCAGTACTATACTATAGCCTTGAAATGTTCATGTAAAACTATTGCCGGTGGACACAAACCCATGTAAAACTATTGCCCGTGGACACAGTGGTTAATCTCAAGTGCAAAGGGGCTACAGGGCTGACAAGAGCCTAGTACAGCCTAATAGAGCCTATTAGAGTCTAGTAAGACCTAGAACAGTCTAGTCTAGCCTATTCCAGCTGGACCCAGCCCTGTATAGCCTATTACAATCATTTAACTACCCCCATACCCTAGGCTATTCTCCCAGTGGGCTGGACTTTGTGTTCTGGAATTTGCCGGACTGCTGGGCTCTGGTGGGCTATAATGGGCTATAATGGGCTCCGGTGGGCTGTGCTGGGCTCTGTTAGGTTGTACAGGGCAGTACTATACTATAGCCTAGAAATGTTCATGTAAAACTATTGCCGGTGGACACAAACCCATGTAAAACTATTGCCCGTGGACACAGTGGTTAATCTCAAGTGCAAAGGGGCTACAGGGCTGACAAGAGCCTAGTACAGCCTAATAGAGCCTATTAGAGTCTAGTAAGGCCTAGAACATTCTAGTCTAGCCTATTCCAGCTGGACTCAGCCCTGTATAGCCTATTACAGTCATTTAACTACCCCCATACCCTAGGCTATTCTCCCAGTGGGCTGGACTTTGTGTGCTGGAATGTGCCGGACTGCTGGTCTCTGGTGGGCTATAATGGGCTCTGGTGGGCTGTGCTGGGCTCTGTTAGGTTGTACGGGGCAGTACTATACTGTCTATAGCCTAGAAATTTTCATTCAAAACTATTGCTGGTGGACACAAACCCATGTAAAACTATTGCCCGTGGACACAGTGGTTAATCTCAAGTGCAAAGGGGCTACAGGGCTGACAAGAGCCTATTACAGCCTAATAGAGCCTATTATAGTCTAGTAAGGCCTAGAACATTCTAGTCTAGCCTTTTCCAGCTGGACCCAGCCCTGTATAGCCTATTACAATAATTTAACCACCCCCATACCCTAGGCTATTCTCCCAGTGGCCTGGACTTTGTGTTCTGGAATGTGCCGGACTGCTGGGCTCTGGTGGGCTATAATGGGCTCTGGTGGGCTGTGCTGGGCTCTGTTAGGTTGTACGGGGCAGTACTATACTATAGCCTAGAAATGTTCATGTAAAACTATTGCCGGTGGACACAAACCCATGTAAAACGATTGCCCGTGGACACAGTGGTTAATCTCAAGTGCAAAGGGGCTACAGGGCTGGCAAGAGCCTAGTACAGCCTAATAGAGCCTATTAGAGTCTAGTAAGACCTTGAACATTCTAGTCTAGCCTATTCCAGCTGGACCCAGCCCTGTATAGCCTATTACAGTCATTTAACTACCCCCATACCCTAGGCTATTCTCCCAGTGGGCTGGACTATGTGTGCTGG
Organism: Gymnoscopelus microlampas; assembly: GCF_963454915.1. Taxonomy (NCBI): domain Eukaryota; kingdom Metazoa; phylum Chordata; class Actinopteri; order Myctophiformes; family Myctophidae; genus Gymnoscopelus; species Gymnoscopelus microlampas. The sequence continues at coordinate 19,023,088 of NC_139954.1, read as the reverse complement.
AATGTGCCGGACTGCTGGGCTCTGGTGGGCTATAATGGGCTATAATGGGCTCCGGTGGGCTGTGCTGGGCTCTGTTAGGTTGTACAGGGCAGTACTATACTATAGCCTAGAAATGTTCATGTAAAACTATTGCCGGTGGACACAAACCCATGTAAAACTATTGCCCGTGGACACAGTGGTTAATCTCAAGTGCAAAGGGGCTACAGGGCTGACAAGAGCCTAGTACAGCCTAATAGAGCCTATTAGAGTCTAGTAAGGCCTAGAACATTCTAGTCTAGCCTATTCCAGCTGGACTCAGCCCTGTATAGCCTATTACAGTCATTTAACTACCCCCATACCCTAGGCTATTCTCCCAGTGGGCTGGACTTTGTGTGCTGGAATGTGCCGGACTGCTGGGCTCTGGTGGGCTACAATGGGCTCCGGTGGGCTGTGCTGGGCTCTGTTAGGTTGTACGGGGCAGTACTATACTATAGCCTAGAAATTTTCATTCAAAACTATTGCCGGTGGACACAAACCCATGTAAAACTATTGTCCGTGGACACAGTGGTTAATCTCAAGTGCAAAGGGGCTACAGGGCTGACAAGAGCCTATTACAGTCTAATAGAGCCTATTAGAGTCTAGTAAGGCCTAGAAAATTCTAGTCTAGCCTATTCCAGCTGGACTCAGCCCTGTATAGCCTATTACAGTCATTTAACTACCCCCATACCCTAGGCTATTCTCCCAGTGGGCTGGACTTTGTGTGCTGGAATGTGCCGGACTGCTAGGCTCTGGTGGGCTATAATGGGCTCTGGTGGGCTGTGCTGGGCTCTGTTAGGTTGTACGGGGCAGTACTATACTATAGCCTAGAAATTTTCATTCAAAACTATTGCCGGTGGACACAAACCCATGTAAAACTATTGCCCGTGGTTAATCTCAAGTGCAAAGGGGCTACAGGGCTGACAAGAGCCTAGTACAGCCTAATAGAGCCTATTAGAGTCTAGTAAGGCCTTCAACATTCTAGTCTAGCCTATTCCAGCTGGACCCAGCCCTGTATAGCCTATTACAGTCATTTAACCACCCCCATACCCTAGGCTATTCTCCCAGTGGGCTGGACTTTGTGTTCTGGAATGTGCCGGACTGCTGGGCTCTGGTGGGCTATAATGGGCTATAATGGGCTCTGGTGGGCTGTGCTGGGCGTTCAAATCCGTGCGAGCACAATTGGTCCTGGTTGCACGCAGGGAGGGCAGTCTGTATCGCTGCACCAACGACTCCTACAGGATGGTCATAACATAAGTATAACTAAATGCATTTGAAATTAAATAAAAATGTTACTTTTCAGGATTACAATTAAAAAATAGCAACAAAAAAAATCTGTATTACAATTAAAAAATAGCAGATCTACAAGCTTGTAGATCGGCTACTTTTGTGTGACATAGAAAAAAGTTAAAATACAGAGAGACATGTGGCCCTCTGGAGTAAGTGTGGAAATATAGTGGCCCTCTCCATCATCAAAGTTGTCCACCGCTGCTATAGGGTGATCATCTGCACGCTCTACAGCACACCTATACGTCCTCCTATTGAAACTAACCACTGGCAGGTGGAAAGAAGAGGCAGGCAGTTTCCATGTGTATCGGAGGAGGCATGTGGTTTCATTACCATCCCTACAGGACCAACCAATCCAAAGACCAACCAGTCGGGGTTTGCAGTGACAAGACTGTGTTTTGGGGAATTTGGGAATTGGCACAATGGCTAAATTGGAAGAAAAGGCAACAACTGACAAAAAAAGTATGACACATGTTTGTCAATTTTCCCTTAATTTCTCTTTTTTTATATAAAAAAGAGAGAACAAATTGCCAACTTATATTGGATCTAATCGACGTGAACCCAACGTCACCCCAAACCATACACTGAGACCGCACATGAAACCGCATATAAAACCATGGCAGGTTGATTCCTTTGTGATTCACGTTTCTCCTTCGGTTTGCAGCTAAAATGCATTGTGGTTGGCATGATTTGCATAAGAATGAACGTAAACACACATTTACATGTGGTACGCTCCCAACAGACACACAGACAGCTTTGATGTGTCGTGGCTTTGTTCAATGACTTTATAGTGAATAAATGGAGAGATCACAGAACACATGCACGCAGAGACACACAGAGACACACACACACACACACACACACACACACACACACACACACACACACACACACACACACACACACACACACACACACACACACACACACACACACACATGCATAACTCTGACAACAATATACCGCTCTGCAAACTAAAGACACACATTGAGAGAGAACGCACCCGCCTCTCCCCCCAGTCCTTACACGTAATAGGTTTTCAGGAGCTGTCTAAGTAATTCTTTGCCTGTTATACACACATAATTAGTTTCAAAGTAGCTCTCTCTGAATATAGTATCAATTACATCCTCACTCTTTCACGACCTCCTTAGAGACAGGTGGATTTAGCGAGCTCACTGTTTCTGATGTGACAGCGTGTTAATTGAGCCATTAGCCAGAGGTTTGCATGCATATACGTATGTGTGTGTGTGTGTGTGCGTGCATGCATACATACGTGTGTGTGTGTGTGTGTTCAATTCACATATAGGTGTATGTGTGTGTGTGTGTGTGTGTGTGTGTGTGTGTGTGTTGAAGTTGTACAGGCGTGTGTGAACATGGCCGAGCTGTGACACTTGTTCCTGAGTGGGATTAGTTCACAGGTGCGTGTGTGTGTGTGTGTGTGTGTGTGTGTGTGTGTGTGTGTGTGTGTGTGTGTGTGTGTGTGTGTGTGTGTGTGTGTGTGTGTGTGTGTGTGTGTGTGTGTGTGTGTGTGTGTGCGAGCGCGCGCCTTCACAGATTCATACTGTACCATATCATATCTTCTATCTTTGTTCTCTCGTCTGCGCTCGCAGTCAACGCCACCTAGAATGGTGAGAAATATGGGAAGTTGTGAAGTTCCTGTTTCTAAATCGGTTTAATGAGACAGGAAGGAAGTTCTTATGATTCAGATGACAAAAAAGATTTGCAGGTGATTATGCTTTACTTCAGAATGTGGCACTGTGGGGAAAAAAAGAACAAAAGAAGAACACAGTATGTATACTGTAGATGTTCAGTATGGACATTGAAACCTGCATTTCACTTCATTCAATTCAGCTACAGTACATCACTGCCTCCTTCACTCTTCAGTCTTCACTGACAAAATTATGAAAATTAGACAAGCAGTCAGGGCCTCTGCACAAGATACTGTATGTGTGTCCACTTAAAATTCATTAAAATGCCATGACACAATTTCATCCAATCAACCATAAAAATCCGAAATGCTGCTGTGATATTCTGCCAACAGGCTTTTCCAGAAATGTCTTCTACAAATATTGTCACCAGGGTCTCTTCTCTCAGGTTTCCTCCCACAGGCAATGAAAAATGCCATCATCAATGCACTCTTATAAAAGAATAATGTAGACACCTCACTAATGAACCATTAATAGGCCATATCGAACCTCTCGGGTTTGTGTCAAATCATTAAAAACGCTGTCTTTCAACAATAACTGAACAACTTCCTGGCACTGCTTTGATGTCTTCCAGTCAGGATGTTGACCACTGAGTCTGATGTTGTTGTTAGGTCTTCACTGACATCCACTTAAACATATCGTTGCTGTCGGGCAGAAACCTCCTATCTCCATATTTGAACTTTTTGTCGTAAATGAATACCCTAATTGATCATACTACAGCATCACACAAAAGCATCAAGAGTAGCAGATCTGCAAGCTCGAAACGCGGCACGAAGCGAAGCGTTTTGAGCTTGTCAATCTGCTATTTCTGATACTTTTGAATTTGAATCCTGAAAAGTAACAGTTTTGGACAAATGAGGTTTCCACCCGACAGAGGCAATATGGCAGAATTTCAGTTTGTGTTACTGGAGTGGGAAACGGGCGTGACTTTCTGACACAGTAATACATTGGTTTGAATCATACAGTACTTAAAGGGCAGGGACTACTTTGTGTCTATAATTACACATCTGAACAGTACAAAAATGACATCCGGTGTTCCCCAAGGCTCCATTCTGGGACCTCTTCTGTTCAATATCTATATGCTCCCACTGGCTCAGATTATGGAAAACAACGAAAATATGTTATGTGACACACACATTTACATAACCACATCAACAGGGGAATATCGTCCAATACAAGCACTGAGTTATGCATTGAACAAATCAACCATTGGATATTTGCTGGAAAAGTTTCTTCAATTAAACAAAACTGGCAAAACTGAAATAATATAATATACTTTTGGAGCTAAGAACAACTAAAAGTAGGTAATCCAACTCAGTTAAAAACCACAATCCAACCTAGTGATCTTGGTGTAGTCATTTCAAGAGCCAAATTAAGACAGTTACAAAGTCAGTCTTCTAAGGATTAAAGCAGTGGTTCTCAAACGTTTTCATGTCAAGGACCCCCAAAATGATATGTATTTGGCCGCGGACCCCCATCTCAAATATGTTGTTCCAGGGACACCCAGAAGCACAGATTTGAGTTACAAATGTTTGCTTAAAAAATATATACAGAAGTATATGTATATTCAAAGGTTCCCAAGTGAAAAAGAAATGTATTTTTTTTGTGCTAAAGTATACTTTTAGCACAAAAAGTATGTTAATTGTCAATTTGAACTTTTGTCAAAGCATACTAACAGTGCATTTTTGGGCAAAATATATTTTAGCAAATATAATCAGAGGGTATTCAAAATATATTTCTACAAAGCACATTTAATGTCAACATGAATTAAGTTGTAATTTAGCACATTGTTCAAAGTGTACTAAACAAAAATATATATTTAATTAAATAAAAATGTACTTTTCAAAAGTGTATTCATATACTGTTGAATTGTTGTTTAACTTAAGTACATTTAATGTTAAATATATTTTTAATTATTATATTTTAAGTGCTTTTAAAGTATATTCATAGCAAATTATCCTCAATATGCACTTATTTTAAGATATACTATGATATGCTTATTAAAAGTATACTTTTCACAAAAACTATTTAAAATATGTTCAAGTATATATTTTTGTAAGTATGTTAATGCCTATTGTATTGAAATTTCACTCAAGTACTACTTCGTAAAAGTACACTTTTCATCAGTGCATTTATAGTATAAGGCTGGAAAAATATACTGAAAAAGCATTATACTTAAAGTTTACTTTAGTATACTTTATAAGTATACTATCTATGAATATGTTCCCGGATGCTATTAGTAATATACTTCTTAACATTATACTTATAATATGCTTGTTTTAAAGTGCATTCAAAACGTATTTCTACAAAGCACATTAAATGTTAACATAAATTAATTTGTAATTTAGGACATTTGTGAAAAGTCTACTAAACAAAAAATATATATTTAATTAAATTAAAATGTACTTTTCAAAAGTCTATTCATATAGTGTTGAATTGTTGTTTAACTTAAGTACATTTAATGTTAAATATATTTTTAATGATTATATTTTAAGTGCTTTTAAAGTATATTCATAGCAAAGTATCCTCAATATGCACTTCTTTTAAGATATACTATGATATGCTTATTAAAAGTATACTTTTACCAAAAACTATTTAAAATATGTTCAAGTATATATGTTTTTTAAGTATGTTAATGCCTATTGTATTGAAGTTTCACTCAAGTACTACTTCGTAAAAGTTCACTTTTCATCAGTGTATTTATAGTATAAGGCTGAAAAAATATACTGAAAAAGTATTATACTTAAAGTTTGCTTTACTATACTTTAAGTATACTATTTATGAATATGTTCCAGATGCTATTAGTAATATACTTCTTAACATTATACTTCTAATATACCTGTTTTAAAGTGCATTCAAAACATATTTCTACAAAGCACATTAAATACTAACATAAATTAATTTGTAATTTAGCACACTTTTTTTTAAGTTTACTAATGTGCTTTGTAAAAATATATTTTGAATGCACTTTAAAACAAGTATATTACAAGTATAATTTCAAGAAGTATAGTACTCCTGGATGCTATTAGTAATATACCTCTTAACATTATACTTGTAATATACTTGTTTTAAAGTGCATTCAAAATATATTTTTACAAAGCACATTAGTAAACTTAAAAAAAATGTGCTTAGTTAGTATTTCATGTGCTTTGTAGAAGTATATATTGAATGCACTTTAAAACAAGTATATTACAAGTATAATGTTAAGAAGTATATTACTAATAGCATCCGGGAACATATTCATGATAGTATACTTAAAAAGTATTCTAAAGCAAACTTTAAGTATAATGCTTTTTCGGTATAGTTTTTCAGCCTTATATTATAAATGCACTGATGAAAAGTGTACTTTTACGAAGTAGTACTTAAGTGAAACTTCAATAAAATAGACATTAACATACTTACAAAAATATATACTTGAACATATTTTAAATAGTTTTTGTGAAAAGTATACTTTTAATAAGTATATTATAGTATATTTTAAAATAAGTGCATATTGAGGATAATCTACTATAAATATAATGTAAAAGCACTTATACTATAATCATTGAAATATATTTAACATTAAATGTACTTAAGTTAAACACAAAATAAACATTATATGAATACACTTTTGAAAAGCACATTTTTATTTAATTAAATATATATATACTTTAATTATAAAATATACTTACAGTATCTATCTGAAGGACACTTTTGCTGATGTCATTAAAGTATACTATCATTACATTTATGGTGGCTAGAGGGAGTCCATTTCCCAGCATGCACTGAGGCGCAGTGCATGCTGGGAAATTTGTGTTATTGTTCTTATTTGTGTTATTATTTGAATATGGGAATGCGTAGTGCGGTTATGTTATGGGTTATTGAGTTTAGTGTTTTGTTGTGGTGCTATTTGGGTGATTTATGGTATTTTATGTCATTTGTTAGTAAAACCATGAGTGTAAATGTCTGTTTGTTTGGTCAGTCTCTCTACCCTTTTCACATCATTAAATATAGCGTGAGTGTGTTGTTGAAGGTTGTATCAATTGAGAGTTGTCATGGCTCTTACAGACAACCAAACCTCAAGCTTCACGTTACATTGCTCTTCCATTCGTGTAGGTTTATTTTGAAAAAATATTAAATTACATTTCACAGAAGAATATTGAATATATTCATTTATACTTTTTTATAAAATTCAATTAAAATTATGTTGATTGGAAACATTTAAGTTGTATTTAATATACTAAAAGTTGCACTAAAGATAAGCTAAAACATATCTTAAATATACTTTTATGTACTTTCTCCCCCACAAAAAAATACAATTTAATTACAAATATACTTATAGTATCTGAAGTACAGTTTTGCTGATGTCATTAAAGTGTACTATCATTCAATTTATAGTGTATTACCAATACATATCAAGTACTAAATAAATAAATATAGAGTACATAGCAATTATGCTTAAAATATACTTTCAATGTAATAATAGTATATTCTAAATTAACTAACTGTGTACATTTAGTTAAATTGAGTTGTAGTTGAAATACATTATTATTACATTGAAAGTATATTTTAGCACATTTGGATTGTAGTTTAAATACTTTATTATTACATTGATAGTATACTTGAAACTATTAAAAGTATACTTCACATTCATTTATTTTATACTCCAAGTATATTTGTAATACATTGATTGTATATTTTAAGCATAATTGCTATATACTCTATATATATTTATTTAGTACTTGATATGTATTTGTAATGCACTATAAATGTAATGATAGTATACTTCAGCAATTGTACTTCAGTTAAGTAAAGTTGTAATTAAATTGTATTTTTTTGGGGGGGGAAAGTACATAAAAGTATATTAAAGATATGTTTTAGCATATCTTTAGTTCAACTTTTAATATACTAAGTACTACTTAAGTGGTTCCAAAATAACACAATTTAAATGTAATTTATCAAGTACAAAAAGAGTATATTAAGTATACTTCTGAAAAATATATTTAGTATATTATTTTTTCACTTGGGTTGGCACAAATTTTCACGATTTTTCAAAAATAGCAGATCTACAAGCTCATAGCGCGGCACTTGAATAGCCAAAGTATAAAAGGTTTAAAGTGGTTAAAATTATTGTGATGCAATATGAACACATTTTGCTGGGGACCCCCTGGAACCTCCCCACGGACCCCTGGGGGTCCCCGGACCCCATTTTGAGAACCTATGGATTAAAGGACATGTCTTAGCAGGATTTGGAACACCGTGTCTATGCGTTCATCTTCAGGGGACTCGACTACTATAACGGTGTCTTTACAGGTCTTCCTAAAAAAAATCTATAAGAACGCTGTTGCTCGAGGCATTATTAATGCAAAGAAAGTGGATCATATCACTCCTATTCTCAGAACTTTACAGTGGCTCTGTCTCATTGATTTCAAATACTACTGTTGGTCTATAAAGCACTGAATGGTTTGGGGCCAAAATACATTTCTGATCTTCTGCCATATCGTGAACCATCCAGACCATCATCCAGGTCATCTCATTGACACAGCTTTCTGTACGCAGAGTCATGACTAAATGTGGAAAAGCGGAATAAAATTTGTATGCACCTCCTGCTGTATGAGGAACAAACTCCCAGAAAACTGCAGGATTGCTACAAGAATTAAATTATTTTAAATCAAAGCTTTCTCTTTGTCGCTGCCTTTTACTAAGGTTTTTGATTCTTGTGCTGCACTGTACATTTATTTTTGAAATGTGCTATACAAGTAAGGTTGCCTTGCCTGTGAATTCACTGGTCCACTCTGACACTCCAGGGTAACATTAACATTCAGGATTTTACATCATCCTTGCACTTTGCTTTCTGTCTTGTCAGGCACACACACGCACGCACGCACGCACGCACGCACGCACGCACGCACGCACGCACGCACGCACGAACGCACGCACTCACACACATTTATACATCAGCAAATATGCAAATTCTTGGCAGACCTTGGCCTAAATGGAGGGAAAAGGTTAGAATACTGATGGGAAATGTTGCTTGTGGAGTTTGGTCTTTTGAAACGTAAGCAAAAGTTAAATTAAAGTCATTTTGTTTTCCTGTTTTTTGAGACATCTACAGTTCTGTATGCGCAGTGCTCTTTTTTGCTTGTTTTTCGTACCACCAATGTCCTTCTTGTGCAAGGTCTCCGCCCCACTGTAAACTGAGACCCGAGACGTTTCAGCTTTGTTTTCCCAAGTTTTTCCCTCATGCTGCCACATTTTTTTCCCTCTCTCCTTTTTCTCATTGTTTCTTTTGCAACAGTAAAGTGAAATTATAGACATTGTCTTTTTCCTAAACTACTGAGGTGTCCCTGCCAAGTATTCATTTAAAATCATTTGTTGTCTCTTCGACCGTTTGTCCACCCTTTACTGTGTAATCAGGACTGGGGCCAGTATAGCCTAAAGCACTTCAAGTACATGTTGAAAAAACACTCCGGGGCAGTCTACCTTTGAAGAGCTGACAAGAATTTATAATGCTTTGTCTGATTGCACTCTGATGTCCATGAATGTTTTTTGTTTTTAAAATGTACCCTCGCCTTGGGACGGCTCTCATCAGCCCGAGGGTCACAAACCTTGAAGAACACAAGAAGGACCGTTTTAACCCATTCAAAACGGTGTAACCACTTTACCCATTATTTTATACTTTGGCTTTTTAAAAATAGCAGATATATATATAGATATAGATCTGCTACTTTTTGAAAATCGTGACTTTTTTTTACAAATCATTAAATATGAACAACTTCCTGGCACTGCTTTGATGTCTTCCAGTCAGGATGTTGACCACTGAGACTGATGTTGTCTTAGGTCTTCACTGAAATCCACTTAAAGGGATAGTTCACCCCTAAAATGACTTTTTTTCTATCGATTAGTCACCTTATGGAGACTTGAATTCATGGATATTGTTTTGTTTTTGTCACATTCCTAAGCCAATAATTTGATGACAGGCAGCGGTTCCGGTAGGATACACAAAGAGTCTCCTTTGTGTCTCCTACCGGAACCGCTGCCTAACGGTCATCAGCCTACCGCTGGTCATCATATTATTGGCTTAGGAATGTGACAAAAACAAAAAAATAAGTCTTCATTGGGTGACTAATCGATAGATTCGATAGGGGTGAACTATCCCTTTAAACATATCGTTGCTGTCGGGCCGCGCTATGAGCTTGTAGATCTGCTACTTTTTGAAAATCGTGACTTTTTGTTTAACTTAAATCTTTGCTTTTGGAGGTCCCCGGAACAGAATATTTGACAAATATTCGCTTTAAAAAATATATATTCAAGGATTTGCACACGTTTTCACCATTCTTTTCAAAAATGACAGTCAGATGATTTCCCGGTCTAAATGGGTTAAATTGTTATTTTCATGTGCAACATCGCAATCAATCACCAAAAAGTAGTCTGTAGAAACAGTGTTTCATATGCAGTATCCACCTATTCATCAATGTGTCCGTCAGTCTGTCTGTCAGTCAGTCAGTCAGTCAGTCTATCCAGCCTTGGTTTATTCCATGACTCCCAGTGGTGGTGTAAATGGTTTTTGCTGGTGGCCAGGCTGTCCAGACGTGACATATCTCAGCTCTCTGCAGGGATCAGGGACAATCGACAAGAGGACTCGCTAGTGTTACAGTGCGTGTGTGTATGTGTGTGTGTGTGTGTGTGTGTGTGTGTGTGTGTGTGTGTGTGTGTGTGTGTGTGTGTGTGTGTGTGTGTGTGTGTGTGTGTGTGTGTGTGTGTGTGTCGATGAAAGACAAACAGATGGAGGGATAGAAAGGGGGATTGAGAGAGAGAGAGAGATGGTGAGCGGGACCGGGAGTAGGACAGATTTCCTTTATTTTTCTTCTGATTGGTAAGGGTGTGTGTGTGTGTGTGTGTGTGTGTGTGTGTGTGTGTGTGTGTGTGTGTGTGTGTGTGTGTGTGTGTGTGTGTGTGTGTGTGTGTGTGTGTGTGTGTGTGTGTGTGTGTGTGTGTGTGTGTGGCGTGCGTGCGCGCGTGCGCGCGTGCGTGCGTGCATGCGTATAGGGGTGAGACCAGAGCTGGGCACGGCTGATCGAAACCTCCCCGGTGACAAGCCCCCTCTATTGATCTGTCTAGATCTGTGGCCGTCACATTGCCACACACACTTACACTTAGACGCACACACACACGCAGAGTAACACATAGAAACTGAAAAAACCCAACATACAATAGGGGACCAGTCTGAAGGGTGGAGACATCTAACTATCTATCTCGAGCACATGAACAAGACATCCTGTTTGGCGAGCCAGAGTCTCATTTATAACGTACACAATTTACTCAACGGTCAATATAGGCCCGTTTCTACTTCATCAGCATTGATAAAAAGTTAAAAACACATCCTATTTGACACCATGATGAGTTATGTGGACTTTATTATGAGCTAACTGACACAGAATATCTGTAAAGTACCCCAGGACTGTCATCTAAAATCTAACTGTAATGAAGAGGTACACAGTCAAATCCTCAGTGGTCATTTAACTCTGGTCACATCTGTGTCACAAGTGGATAAATGAATACAGAGGATTTTAGTGTGTCGAAAATTAAGACCCATCAAATGAACCCTATACGGCAGGCGTCTTCAACGTTTTCAGACCAAGGACCCCCTAGCTGAGAGAGAGGTGAAGCAGGGACCGACACTATATATTGTATAAAATTGTGTTTCAGATTAAAACATTTTGTTTACTTGGTCTGCTCTTTTTTCCCTCTACACCTATACCTCTTTGCCATAAATAGCCGATCTACAAGCTCACAACGGCTCGCGCTGCGAGCCGTTGTGAGCTTGTAGATCGGCTATTTATGTCTAGAGTTCTCCTCAGGAAAGGGATGCCATAGGTTTCAAGTGGTTAATGTAAAAAAAGAAAATCATATCACACAAAGTTTTGGCCGCCCCCCTTGTAGTAACTCTGAGGACCCCCATAGGGGTCCCGGACCCCCTGTTGAAGACCCCTGCCCTACGCAGTAAAACTGTCAGTGTTTATTTAACTCTGAGAGTGAACACTGATGTACGTCCAGTTACCCCTGCCCAACCCCCTATACCATCCCACCCCAATCCAATTAAATGAAGAACTCTAAATATTAGGTTCTGGTCCATCGATCATGGTGCCTGCCCCCTGCTGGGTCATAACAGATGCGGCTTTCCCTCTCCTGCCTCTCAGCCTGCCGGTAATGACGCAGATCTGAAGCAAAGTACAGTGAAAGAATTCGTACTTTAAATAATAATAATAATAATGTTACATAATGTCTCAAATGTATGTTAACATGAAATATGTAATTCTTGGTACAGTATACTATCAAAGAGGTTGTACCCTCGCATTGACACCAAAGGACCTTTGAGGATTTTATACCTTCTCTCTCTCTCTCTCACACACACGTACGCACACGCACACACACACACACACACACACACACACACACACACACACACACACACACACACACACACACACACACACACACACACACACACACACACACACACACACACACACACACACACACACACTTCAAAACTTTAACCGTTTACCTATGTCTACAGTATATTGTGCATAGGTGAGAATTAGCATGTAGGCCTACAGTATGTTACACACTTGAACAATGCATCTGGTGTGTCCAGAGTAATTGTTGTGTCCATGTCAAATACACTTTATTGCGACCGTAGGTCGCATTTACTATAGAAACCTGCTCCAGGTGTCCGTCCGTCACCCCGTCCCTCCGTCACACACGTCCCGTCACTCCGTCACACACGTCCCGTCACACTTTTGCCCTGCTCATATCTCCGCACCCGTTGCCCCGATCCATGCCAGATTTTGCACACACACTCCTTACCTGCCAAACTACACCCTCCAAGGACCCCCGGAGCTCCAGGGACCCCCAGCTGCCTCGGGGACCCCCAAGTGTAAAAAATGAGCACATGTGGACAAATTACCAAATGACCACCCCAACGGGGCTGCTCACGGGGCATTCCCGGGGACCACCCACTCCTGGTGCTCCAGAATGGATGCAAAAGTGGTGGCGCCCCCAGTGGAGGACCCCCTGCCACTGCAGCTCACATAAAATGCCGTAACTCGGGCTAGGAGCGTCCGGGAGAGCCGCGGCCGGTACCTATTCGTCCGCCAAGGCAACGCGGACACCCCACCCCTAATTTCTCACATGGCCCTCTTCTAGCGCCACCTTCAGGCCGCTTTTCACAACACATTTTTGCCCACTACTCCTACAGTTTTGCCCCTAAAAACACGCAAATTGCTACACACTACACAGTATGTGTACACTCATGTCATCAACATGCCTGCCACCACATTTCTTAGACCACCAAACAAAACTATCCATTGCCCACACAACTAGGAACCAATCGCCGTTACAGCCCTCTTCTGTATACATGTGACCTACGGTCGCTTATCTCCCGATTAGGGAGTCTTACTGGTATATTATACTATACCGTGTGTTAGGGTACACGTGTGGACCCCCTGCTGTGTCACACCAGATGTGGCTCTCTCGTTCTCGCGCCTATGAGTGCTTCCAGGTAATAAGGCTGTTCAGAGGCTGTATGGGGTTATTTAGCACCATGATGGATGAGGCATGGGGAAAATACATGATCCTGAATATTAGCTGGACGAGGGGGAGAAATACTGGAGAGAGGGAGAGCTGGGGGGGGGCGGGGGGAGAGAGAGAAAGACAAAGGGGAAGAGGGAGCAATGATTTAGGGATGTTATGTACGTACACGTGTGATTCTGTGAGCACATTTATGTCTTTGCTGTGCGTGTGTGTGTGTGTGTGTGTGTGTGTGTGTGTGTGTGTGTGTGTGTGTGTGTGTGTGTGTGTGTGTGTGTGTGTGTGTGTGTGTGTGTGTGTGTGTGTGTGTGTGTGTGTGTGTGTGTGTGTGTGTGTGTGTGTGTGTGTGTGTATGTGTGTGCGCGTGCGTGCGTGTTTGTGTGGTGTTGTCACCAGTGGTGTAAAGTAACTAAGTACGCTTACTCTCAAGTACTGTACTTTTTTGAGTATACTTTTACTTTACTAGTATTTCCAATTGTCTATGCTTTTACCTCTATTCCACTTTATCTCAGAGGAAAATATTGTACTTTCACTCCACTACAATTATTTGTCCATTTTAGTTATCAGTTACTTTGCAGATATAAATTATTACATTATAAAACATACATTAACCACTTTAGCCCTATTTTATACGTAGGCTATTTGAAAATAGCCGATCTACAAGCTCACAACGCCTACTTAGATCTTGTACATCTTGTAGATTTGCTATTTTGATCTGCTTGTAGATCTGCTATTTTGAAACATTTTAGTACTTTTACTTGTGGTACTTAAAGCGCTTTTTGATTACATTTTGAATTCGGGACTCTTACTTATACTTCTACATTGCAGTATCGATACTTTTACTTAAGTCAAACATTTGAGCACTTTTTCCACCACTGGTGTCGTCACAGTCAGACTACAGTACACGTGCTTCTTGCTGCGTGTGCATGTGTGTATTTCTTACATCTGTCTTTCAGCAGCAGTCCGATGTTATGCTCCTGTCTCCCCCGCTGTGCCTCCCTCTTTCTTTTACCTGACTGTGGTCGGGGCAGACATATTGATTCGTTTCCCGGGGTCCGTATCCACCTGGCCCAACCAGCGGGGGAGCACTCACAGCCTAACATCTTCACAGTGGTGTACAGCGGCTCATAATGCGAGAGGCAGGACAGACAACACAGCTGAGGTTAGGACTTCTCCATATGAGGGGTGGAGAGGGAATGAGCAACCATATGGATAAACTGCACTATGTGCGCGCGCGCGTGTGTGTGTGTGTGTGTGTGTGTGTGTGTGTGTGTGTGTGTGTGTGTGTGTGTGTGTGTGTGTGTGTGTGTGTGTGTGTGTGTGTGTGTGTGTGTGTGTGTGTGTGTGTGTGTGTGTGTGTGTGTGTGAGCAGTAACCCAGGTGAGGTGTGATAATATAAATAGCTTTGAGAGGTTATTGACTCGATTGAGTTATGACCTTGGACAACCAGCCAACTGTTTAAGACAACACGGCTTGCATTTGTTACACAAGTTACATAATCTAATTATAATGCTGTGCTGTTCAACAGATCACATATATTACAATATACTGTCGCCTCCTATACACTAGGCTGAACTGCGTTCCTGATTAAGCCAAGAGAAATTCATTCAAACCATTGTTTCTACAGATGATGGTCAGATAATTGTCATCCTATTGACAATTATTAGCATTTTTTTCCATTTCTTCACAATTCTCTGTCACTGTCAGAGCTAAATTGTGTTCATAATGAAAGAAAAGTCCCACACGTTTAAACCATGTCACCTATAGAAAATACTGGATATTTACATTTTAGTGGGATTTGACAATGACAACAGAAACAGTGACAGAAGTCACATTTCAAATTTAGTAAATTGGAGCCTCAAATTAACCCATTTAGACCTGAGACCGATTCTAAAAAGGCCTTCTAAGTCTAATGGTTGCAGTGTATGGTAAGTGCTGTCCGAACTGAAGCGGGGAAGATGAGCTTGTTCTAAGGACTGTAGTCAAAACTTAAACTTGAGTACCATATCTCTTTGCCAGATTTTAAAAGGTTGATAATGGATAGGTTGCCTATGACCTGTTCTTGTTTTTAAACCCTGTATTTCTTAACACTGTTTACCTTTTTATCATTTACTTTAATAGGATAATAGTGTTTTCACCCCTACCTGTGTGTCTGTCTGTATCTAATCTCGCAAACTACTACGGTAGGCTGGTCAGCATAGTTCTTCTGCACACGACAGCAGGCCAAGAACCTCAATTCTCGAATATCTTTCAAATCAGTCAACAACAACTATGTTAAAAACATTTTTTAATGAATAATCGCATAGGCTCAAACCCCACCCACCCCCCCACCCCACAGGAAGCAAATATATTACAGTGTTTCAGCACCATAGACAGCTCCTTCTGCTTATCCAGGCAGGCAGAATTTCAATCAAACATGTATGACTTTACATGTAATCAAATACAACTTAATACAAGTTCTCTACAATAACATTTGCACACTTTCAAAATAATCAATGATGAAGGAAAGCACATACAGCACAGACATTTCCATTATACCTCACACACCAACGATCAGTGATTGTACTCATATCTGTCTTTTGGAATCAAAGTCACTTTCTAAAGACATGAAAGTCAGATGATGCAATCAGTTTTGTCCCCATAGTGGATCTCATTTGTCTTCTGATCAATGACAGTTTAAATGCTTCCAAGATGCCTTGGTTTCATGCAAGGTTAGATATATTCATAAAGACAATGTCAACATTCAGTAAAACGTGTGTGATGTTGCTTTCCCTTATCAGCAGTAAATGTTCCCATGCAGATTATTTTGGCTTATTTGTAATGAATTCTTTGAAATGGACCATTCTCACAGCAAAGTCACCTTGCAAGTCTTTTGAGTACTTTGTTTGTGGGCTGAATGCTGAAGATTGAATTGCATATTGTGGAGGAATCCAAAACACTGGCCAATTTCCTCCTATCCTTGATATCTTCTAATTCGACTACAAGCATATCGACAAATACAGTGAACACATTGATGGAAACACGGCCTGGTGGAGATCTGCGCTCTGAGGAGCACAGATTTTCTATTGGTTTAGGGGCAGTGAGCGCAGAGAGCACAGCTCATTGTTTAATACATATTTGAGCTAAACAGTTTTGCCTGCCTATCTTTTTCACTGACATTTTTATTGAGCACAGAGGTAGCATTGACTTGGAATGCTTGCGATTAGTTCAATGTTGGAAAAAAGAAAAAGCTTCAAAAATTTGCCATGTTGCTGTAGCTTAGCTTGCTACATTTCTCAGGGTAGCTTCAGTGTAGTTAAGCTTCATTTAAATTCAGAGTAGCGTAGCTTACTCCAAGTAGCTTGCCCAACACTAGTACAGAGTACAGACCATGTACAATTGGTAATAATCACAAATCACGCTACTCTGTCTACACCTAGTCTGAGCTGTTTGAAGTAAGAGAGGAAGATGGAGGTGTGTGCCTCTCATTTGTTAAAGAGGTTTCTAGTCAAATAGAGGTTATGGTAGATCTTGTATTAGGTCAAACAAATTATTTACAAATTACTTAAACTGTTGCTTATCATGCATGGACTTGGAAACTATATCAGGTGGGCCGTGAGAACCAGGGTGAGGAACTGTGCTGAGAATAAAGCGAGATCTTTTGGCCTCCTGTCCTTTTATCTGGTGAGAGAAATGAGATGAACAGGGACACAGAGGAAGAGTGAATCAGTGATTGATTAAAACAGTGACAAATAGTTCAAGCACAGGGTTCAACCATGGGCTGACCAGACATCGTGGTGCATTCTGCTGCTCCTTGCAAACCGGTAAATGGGGACATTTATCACAAGAAGAGGACTTATGTCGTTGTATTGCTTGTGTAGCTTCAGAGGACAGCGCCAATAAGCATTGGCTTTGCATTCCAATGACTTTTTCTTAGTGTCGTGACATGAGCTGCAGTTTTTGAGAATGTATCTATATGAACTGATATCAGAAGAACGTTAATGTTTCATAAGTCATGTGCAAATCCAGTTTCCCCGTTCCTCTAAAGTTAGGGATTATTCACAGCCACGTCATCACATCTAACATTATTGAACTACCTTGTGTTCGCCATTTATTTTTTATGGCTTTCTTCAAGGACAACATCTCCAGTGGTGACTAACAGTGTATCAACTGGTAGCGTATACTGTACGGTGTGAATTTAGATTAGCTTGAAGAAATATGTTTGAGTTTACCACCTGTCTGAAGATGTGAAGCTAAGTTGTAAAATGCTTTAATAAATTACCAGCTAGGAAGACTACTTGTTTTTTCCCCCTCAGCCTCAATGCACAGAGAAGTATAAGAGCAGGAGCTAAGAGAGGGTGAGTCAGTGATAGATGGGACACAATGAAGAATACGACCACAGAGGTCAGCCACGGGTTGGCCAATCATTAGTCTTGCTAGCCAAGTGAGACAACGGCACAACAACAAGCACAGACATTAGTTTAGAAAGGTTTTGTACAACCGAGATCAACAACAACCTAATAGTTTCCGATACAGCTTGACAGACAGTTGAAGGAACACTAATTCCAAGAAACATAGGACTTTCTAGTCAATGGTCTCAAAATGCTTTGCTGTGCAGTTTAATCCTTCCCCCTCCCCATGCTAAATTTGAACAAATCACCCTCTATTGTTCAGTTTAGAACAAGTAAAATATATTCCAGCTTCAAATGGTTATAGTTATAGGCTACTAATGCACATTATTGGAAGGAAGAATGCAATCCCATGGAACAACACAATGACTTGTATTGACTGTCTTTTCACTTTATCATGATGACTCTTATTTTTGGTTATGCCATGAATTCATTTCAGCAAAGTAATTCATTCCACATCTATTTTTAATAGCATTGTGAAATATAAGTTCCCAAATTCCATTATCATCAAAAGATAACTTTATTTCACAACATCGCCTTTCTCTTGAACTTTTGGGTAATTTAAACAATTCAAAATTCATATCTTAAATGATTATTCAAATGTATTTCTAACTTCCAACAAAGAGAGACAGAAATAAGAATCTGCATGCATGCAGAATGTGCGTTTCCCCAGGGGTTCATTAGTAGCAATGGAATTCAGTGACCCAGAAAATAAACCTAGCCCAAATCAATTAGCAGACACACACATGCATATACTTGAGCTCCTAATTACGGAGCTCCTCCACATGGTAAGGATACTGCTTTGAACATGAGATAAAATGTAAAAGAGGGGGGAAAAAACATGGAACAAAGTTACTCAGATGTTTCAAAGGGCCTATGTTTACAGTGGTGGACAAGGTCCGTTATACCGCTACCTTTTAAAGTTTCTAATTTGAATGGAAATGGCACAGAAAGCAAGATGATTAAACACAACAGACTCCTACTGTAAATTCCACCATTCCTGTGACACCATGCAGGCATAGTGCTTTTGCAAGACTGGATATAAATTAATAATAATAATAATAATAACAATAATATTAATACTATTAATAATATTAATAATGATGATGATGATGATAATAATTATTATCCAACAAATAAATCCACAAATCCAACTTATTATTATAGACAGTGAATTAATTGGAGGGGATTGCAAGCAAGTCATTGTTATGTATTTTCTTAAAAAACATACTTCCTGCCATGCTTAGCCTTTTACACCCAAAAATAATGTCATTGTCATGCATTCAGGCCACTGCACCAGCACAATAGCAGAATACCATATTGTTTTACTATATAAAATGTTTCAACTGCCCCCCAACTCTTTTCATCCTGACGCCCAGCCTGAGGTACATGTATATTTGCCCTTCTTGAGACTGACCTTTTGTTTGTCACACTTTAGGCTCTGCTCCCATAGTGAGTGACTCGGCTTTCCTGTGTCCAACAATCAGACCGAGGTAAATGTCATTGTTATTTTTGTTTTATATAATAGATCTTTTTCACAGTGTATTTCTACATTGCTGTATTTGATACTTTTACTTTAATACATTTTTTTTTAACTTTTTCCACCACTGTCCATCTCTGGCTGTGAGGATGAAACAGCACTGTACTGTCCCTTTAAGAAACCAAGTGACAGCAGCCAGCAGAGAGGGAGAGTGGAGGAGTTTTTCAGGAACTGCTCAGGAGCAGCGAAACCAAACGGGAACAGTGGAGGAATTTACAAACTTTTGTTGACACATTGCAGTGGCATTTCGCCTCGTATATTTCATACTTTACATGCCCCCCCAAATATCCAACCTACCGAGCCCCCACCATGGCTCTTAACGGACATGAAGCGGATAGCTGCTGAGTTTGACCACTTTGAAACAAGGGGAATGTTCCGAGTGGAAAAACTTTTAATGGAGAGATGCATCCACTCCCTCCAAAGTTCAGCTAAGGTGGCTAACAATAGCTAGCCTGGGATTAGAGGCTCGGTATTAACTCTGGAGAGATTTTTAGTTCTATATTTTTTTCCTCCTACAGAACAAAACAAGCTGTTTTTTCCGTTAACTATAGCTGCCAGTGAGCCGCCTTCTCGTGCTCTACAGCCACAGGTATACATCCCTTTAGCTTTGCTAACGTTAGCTCTAACCCAGGTCACAGTATATATCTATACCTGTAGCAAAGATCTATAGCATTGCTAACTAACTGCTATATATCTCAGTCTTGCTGATGGGTGTCATCATCATAGCTTGTATTTGCCCTCTTCTTGACCACTTCCAGCCCAGCCCATCATCACCATGATGGTGGATTACTTCTGACACTTACACAGTGGACTGGGATCTGGCAACCTGTTGCCCTATAAGTGTTTTCCTATAGACACCTGCTGGATGTCACATTATAGAGATCAGTACTAGTGACATAAGAGGTAATGGTAGAACAATAAGAAGAGGTACTTCTATGTTTTTTTTTGGGTGTAACTGGATGTACATTTTGGAGGCTTGGACAAGACATTGTTAAATGAAATCCCATCTTGGTCACTCAACCACTGATGTTGAACCTAGACTGTTTGTGTGACACCTAAAGACCACATTAAGGACCAGAAGACAGCTTTTCCTCAGGGATGTAATAATCACCCACTTTTCAGGATTTCATTAATTTGGGCCACCTGGATCTACTTAACTGCACTTTTAAATTTTTTTATCACATTTCGTATTAATCAAGAAATATTTTTTAAAACTTTTTTTTACCTCCTACAGAACAAAACAAGCTGTGTTTTTTTCTATTAATTAAGACTGCCGGAGGACCTTTTTGTAACTAGGAATCATTATTGCCATCATTCCTCTTATATATAAACGGAGGCCCTGAGGTTTTGGATGAAGAGGAGGGTGCTATCATGAAGGTGACAGTGACATTTGGGCGTACGGGTGTGGTGGTGCCCTGCAAAGAGGGATGGACTGTGAGAGATCTCATCCAACAAGCCACACAGAGATACAGGAAACTATTGGAACAGGTAAAAAATGACAGCAAACTAAATGCATTTGTCACACGCATTACCTTTAATTCATCATATATTCAGATAATGGTCATTATATGAAAGGTAATGGTATGGAACTTTGCCCTGTGTTTACATGACAAAACAATGTATACATTTTCTTACCCATCATGTCCCTCTGTACCAGTGCTTCTCAAACCATTTCATGTCAAGGACCCCCAAAATGATATGTATTTGGCCGCACACCCCCATCTCTAAATATTTTTGTTCCAGGGACCCCCAGAAGCAAAGATTTGAGTTACAAATGTTCGCTTAAAAAATAAATATATATATTCAAAGATTTGCACGAAAAGTTTTCACGGTTTCTCAAAGGTTCTACAAGCTCATAGTGCAGCACTCGGTGCCGCGATATGAGCTTGTAGATCTGCTATTTTTGAATAGCCAAACTATAAAATATGTGGTTAAAATGATTGGGACGCTATATTAACTGATTTTGCTGGGGACCCCCATGTACCCCTCCAAGGACCACGTTGAGAACCAAGGCTCTATACCAGCAGTTATCAGCCACTGAGGACCGAGGACACTGGAGTGAGTGTGGTGGTGTTTACCTGCAGAAACACACTGCCCTTTTGCTGTATTTCAGTGTTTTCAGTGTTTGTTTTGGTTGCCTAAAAGCATCCCCGTCTACCAAAACAAACGGTGAAAACAGCAGAATACAGTGAGAGATCGATGTGTTTCTGCATGTAAACACCACCACACTACTCCACAGGCTGAGGGAAAGGATTGGTAAAACAAATTATTTATAGTTTTATAAACACAGGGTGAAGTTACCATACTATGCCTTTAAGAGATAGTTCACCCAAAATTATTTTTTTTTCCTATTGATTAGTCACCCCATAGAGACTTAAATTCATGGATATTTTTTTTTTGTCGCAATCCTAAACCAATAATTTGATGACCAGCGGACCGGTAGGCAGCGGTTCCGGTAGGAGATACAAAGGAGACTCTGCCGGTCATCAAATTATTGGCTTAGGAATGCGACAAAAACTAAAAAAATATCCATGAATTCAAGTCTCCATGGGGTGACTTGAATAGATAGAAAAGAATGTCATTTCGGGATGAACGATCCCTTTAAGCCTAATTACACTGTGCTATCACACCTGTTACAATGTACCTTTGTAAATTAGGAGACTATTGTGATGAAAGGCCACACGTGTGAGGTACTTGTTGACACTGTTTTTATATACAGGATGCTTTTAGGCAAAAATGTGTCTACATGAACAAAAGTCTTCATTTTATCTCTCTTATGACATGACTTACTTGTGTGCTGCCTCTGATACAGGCCTCATCATCTATGAAGTCATCAAAGATTTAAAGGAATAGGCTGCATCACCTTTTTATGAAACGGCAGCTTCATAATGATTTCTTTTAAATGTCCTCAAGTCACAGCGCAGGGGGAGATATATATAAAAGGGCTCCATTATTTTTTTACATCATGAAAAGACAATATCGCTTTCATATCCCAAAGTCATGGTGGAAATTAGCCAAAGCCATGGAGGTCCACTTCCACATAATTGCTGTATGAAAAATTAAAAGGCGTTTCTGGACGCGAGGGGGTTTGATTGTCCAGACAGGAGCTGGCTGGCTGGCGAGAGTCGTTTCCCATTTCTGTGTTAGCCCATTAAGACCGGGAACGCATCTGTGTCATTTTTAGATTTGAGCAAAAAAAAAAAGAGCATTATTTCCCACAAAAAAATAGCAGATCTACAAGCTCATAGTAGCTTGTAGATCTGCTATTTTTTAACAAAATTGAAAATGTGTGCAATCTGTGAATATATATATATATATAGATATAGATATAGATATATAGATATTTATATATATTCTTGTAAAGTGACATTTTTTAACTCAAATCTTTGTTTCTGGGGTCCCTGGAACCAAATATTTTGGGATGGAGGGGGGTCCGCGGCCAAATACATAATTTTGGGGGTCCTTGACAGTAAAGTTTGAGAACCACTGATATAGTAACATACATTTTTTTTTGAAAACTGTTGTGGATTTAGAAGAGATTTGTAGAATGGGCTTCAGGTCTTAATGGGTTATGGGGGGGGGGGGGGGGGGATGTAAATGAGAAGAACCTCTTGTGATTCCTTTTTATGACTCCCGCTGGTTCTCGGTGCTCCTCCGGGGCGGAGACCTTGTGACCCCCATCAGGCAAGCAAATCTTCTCAGTGACTCTCTTCATATTGGCCACATTATTCAAAGAGCACACCAGTCATATAGAAAGATAGATTGATGTGATAGAGAGTTGGATGTGGCTGGAGGAAGGCTTGGGGTGTGTGTGTGTGTGTGTGTGCGTGTGTGTGCGTGTGTGTTTGTATTACTATACTTGTGAGGACCAAACGCTCTCACAAGTATATATAGTAGAATTTGAGGAATAGACATTGTGAGGACCATTTTCCTGGTCCTCACATGTTGTTTTATGGTTGAATTAGTTTTTTAGAGATACGTTTACAATTAGAGAAAGATTCAGGTTGGGGTTAGGATTAGACATTTAGAGGTTAGGTTTAGGGGGTCGGGTTGTAGATTTTTCCCATTTTATACTTAGCTGCGCGGCGATGGCACACACCGTAAAATAGCCGAGCTTGTAGATCGGCTATTTTTCGGCTTTAGACTTGCGGTTAAAAATGCCCCAAAGAAATCATAAATCAATCATAAAATTGGCTTCCTAAAATGTTGAAGTCCTCACAAGTATAGTAATACGTGCGCGTGTGTGCATGTGTGCGTGTGTGTGTGTGTGTGTGTGTAAGAGACATACCGAGTTCACTCAGAGATGCACTTATATTATTTTCTATCCCACTCACTACCCCTCTCTCTCTCTCTCTTTATCCTCTTACTTGACTCCTAAATCATGTCACCCTCTCCTATGCCTCCTTCACCTATTCCTTCTTCTTTCTCGTTATCTCATCGCACCTCCTCCATTCCCCTATTCAACTCCCTCCTTCTTTTATGCTATCCCTGCGTTTGTCATCTTCCTCCTCCTCCCACTGACTCTTCCTCCATCTTGTTTTGTTGCTCACCCTCCAAACCCAATCCTCGATTTCCTATCCTATCTTTGCAGTCATGTTTTCGTCATTTCTTTGTTATATCATAGTAGTCATATGCCTGCATTATGTGGCAATAGATTCATATACGGGTACATTTTCAATACTTTAAATATGAGTAGTTTAAGGGATAGTTCACCCCCAAAATGACCCCATGGAGACTTGTATTCATGGATATTTTTTCGATTTATCGATAGAAATAAAGTATTTTTTTTGGGTGAACTATCCCTTTCCTTTATCAAAGACCCTGTGTCTTCCCCCCCTTTTTGGGGCGGTGTAACCGCCCCCTATAAGTGAGGTTTGGACACTGACCAATCCTGCACCGTGATTGGCCAATAGTCTACAACGCAGTCTACAACGCTAACCCTTCCACAGTCAATGCAAATCTATACTTTTGCCAAGTCAGCCAATCACATTACAGCTAGTGTCATCACCACTAGCTGTAATGTGATTGGCTGACTTTGCAAATTCAGGACTGTGATTGGCTAGCGAAACACATGACACATGTGCAGTCCTATGAATAGCAGTATGGACTTATAAAAAACAATATTTTTTAAGTGAGTCATGTTGTGATGACCACACACCGCCCACTTCACACTGGGTGTGATTTTTTTCTACCCAATTTAAATTCCTCACGTTGTACTGCAGTCCCTGTCAAGTCCTCCCCACCGTTGGCCTGGTAAAGGTGTGGACTTCCATGTGCTTCCTCCAATGCACATGGAGTCACCACCAACCACTTATTTTCACCTGACGGCACACGGTTTCGAACGGTAGAGCGTGACAGTGCCCCGATCGACCACCAGGGGTCAGTTCTACAGCGACGATGACACGACGTTCCTTTTGCCGGCTTCTTCTCGCCCCGGCGAACACTGCCAACATCAGTGTTCAGTGGAGTGGAGTGCCAAGCTGGACGCAGCACTGCTGAGAATTAAACCTGTGTCTCAGCGGTCGGTGGATGAGTGTTGTTTTCACCCCTGTGCCATCCACAATACAACACCACACAGCACCGTGCAACGCAGCACAACACGGCACTATGCAGCCGCGCAACAGCAAAACACAGCTCAGCACAACACAACCTCTTAACCGTTTAAGACCTGGAACTGTCTCATTTTTAGATTTGAGCTAAAAAGCATTATTTTACACTTTGGGCTATTCAAAAATAGCAGATATACAAGCTCGTAGCGCGGCACCGAGTGCCGCGCTACGAGCTTGTAGATCTGCTATTTTTGAAAAATCGTGAAAATGTGTGCAAATCTTTGAATATTATATTTTTAAAGCGAACATTTTTAACTAAAATCTTTGCTTCTGGGGGTCCCTGGAACAACATATTTTGATGGGGGTCTGCGGCCAAATACATATAATTTTGGGGGTCCTTGACATGAAAAAGATTGAACACCACTGATCTAGAAACATACGTTTTTCAGAAAACTGTTGAGATTTAGGAGACATGTAGAATCGGCTTCAGGTCTCAATGGGTTAAGTGTTTTTAATGGGCAGTGAGTGAGAGGCTGGCATGTTTTTTCTGCTGTGTGTGTGTGTGTGTGTGTGTGTGTGTGTGTGTGTGTGTGTGTGTGTGTGTAATGGAGCCACTCTATCGATTAAGACTGTGTGAGTGTCTAAATGAAATACATTGTTTGCTGTGTGTGTGAATGAAATGCCTGGTTAAGCACAGACACTGCAGTACTTGCGTGCGTGCGTGTGTGTGTGCGTGCGAGTTTGTGTGTGTGACTGAGTGAGATCACCATTAAGCCTTGCCTCCTACTCTCCTTGTCTCCTTTGTCCTCCTTTCCCTGTCTCATCATTTTTGTTTGATTCTGTTGTATTTTCTTCTCACAAACCCCTCCTCCTTCTCCTCCTCCATTCTCTCCTCATCATCATCACCCTTTCCCCATATTGTCTTGCTCTGAGCGATGCCATTCTACCTTCACCAAAGTTCTTCAGACCTTAGCTTCTCCTCCTCTGTTTTACTGTCTCTGCTGCACCTGTTCATCGTTGTCCTCCAGGCCGTCACTCACTCCTCATCTTCTCGTCTGGTTTCTTTCCCTCTCAATCCTCCACTTTCTCCCCCTTTTTTCCTTTCCGTCTCTCCTCCTCTTCCCTTCGCTGTAGATCAGAAAACATTCTGCCTCATTGCTGCATCTCACCCATCTTTATATTCTCTCTCTCTCTCTCTCTCTCTCTCTCACACATATATATACAGTATTTAGTCCAGTGGGTTTCAACCTTTTTCATGCCAAGGACCCCTACATTGATGCACATTTAGCCGCGGACCCCATCTTAAAATGTTTTTTGCCAGGGACCCCCAAAAGCAAAGATTTGAGTAAAACATTTTTGCTTTAAAAAATTTATATATTCAAAGATATGCACACATTTTCAAGATTTTTCAAAAAATAAAATGATTGTGGCGCTACGTTGACTAATTTCGCTGGGGACCCCCTGGTACCCCCCCCCAAGGACCACTGGTGGTCCCCGGACCACTTGGTGAGAACCACTGATTTAGTCAATCTGTTGCAGCCTTGTAATTATGTCTGTTAATGTGTCTCAGGATTAGAGAGCCAGAGATGTGCAGAGAGCCTCCGCCGTCCCTAATCTCGCAAATTATGTTTTGAAAATCTCACACAAGGACCTCTCTTCCTCTCTCACTCTCACATTATCACTCTTTCTGTGTATTGCTCTGTTGGTTGTATCTATCTTGTGCTCTGTTTTTGTCTGTCAGTCTGTCTGTCCACCACTCTGTCTCTTTCCATCTCTCTCTCTCCACACACACACAACTACTCAGTCCAAACAGTCCCGAGAGTGGTGGTGGTGGTGTTATCAAAACACTTTTTTTCCTCCCTCTGTCTTTGTGTGTTCCTACACTACGTGCATCCGCTGTTGCTAACTGATACTGGCAGCCAATTTATCAGCTGCTTTGTTTGAAGTTCTCACAGGGGTTACTTAGGAGAGGCTGACAGAGAATATACGCATTAAAGCAGTGATTTTTTTCAAATTTCTAAATGAGATGGGAGCTTTGAGGTTTTTCCGTTCTAGCTATGGGGGAGAGAGGATGTTTTGTGTTTTAAAAGTGCATTGAAAAGTTCCTTTTTATAGTTTTATCGGCTTGTATATTGACACAAGCCTAATTATCTGACTTGATACACAGCTTTGTTATCTGGTACGGAACAGAGGGACAAGAGGGAGAGAGAGAGAGAGACGAGGAAGGGACAACGAATGAAAGAAAGTGTGCAATAATTGGTGGAATGCTGTGGGTTTGGGTTACACAGCGCTCAGATAGTGTAATGCTGCATTCATTTAGGACGCTTGTGGAAGTGATGTCACCGGTGTGACAGAGCTGTGGGAGATATGGTGAAAGATTGTAGGTGCATAAGTTACATTGGATAGTTACATTCCCTACAGCTACAGGGGTCTTCAACAGGAGGTACGGGACCCCTAGGGGGTCCTCAGAGTTACTACAGGGGGTCCTCCAAATCTTTGTGTGATGGGATTCTGAGGGGAGTGAGGAGAACATCTCTCTGCTCTGCTCTGCTCCGCAGCGCGAGGCGTTGTGTGCTTGTAGTAGATCTGCTATTTTTTACAGAGCCAAAGGTCAAGTTTAGTATTGAAGCTTTAAGTGGTTAAATGTCTGAAAATACACATTAACATGAATTAAAGGTAGGGTAAGTGATTTGCTTTGGTTAAAATAAGTGTTAAATAGCTCTATATTCTGATAGTGCTCATTGCTATAGAGTGTTTGTTCAGTAACAGGAGTCTCCTTGTCTCTCCAGCTCTTTATTAAACAGAAAATGCATTTTCGTTTCAGTTTCATTTCCAATTTTATCCAACCAGGACAGAGAACTCAATCAGAATACAGATTAAACAAGTGAACTTGGAAGTGATGACATTAAGAAATGAGCAGACAAAATTGGAACAGGAACACTATACAAATGAAGCTTAAAAATGGGTACTTTCTCCTGATTGGCTGAGATTTTGACACCTACCGGAAAATGTATTTTCTGTTTATTAAAGAGCTGGAGAGACAGGGAGACTTCTGTTACTGAACAAACACTCTATAGCAATGAGTACTATCAGAATATAGTGCTTTAACCTTTTAACAAAATACTTTTTGTTTTAACCAGAAAATATCACTTACCCTACAGTACCTTTTAATAGAGAAGCTAAAATAAAACAAAACACATTAATTTATACAACATAGAGTGCCGTCTATGAAGCTATCTATGAAATCTATGAAAGATTTTAATCTGCAACACCATTTTATACAATATGTAGTGGGGGGGTCCCCGCTTCAGCTCTCTCAGCTAAGGGGTCCTTGGGACCCTCCTCTCTCTCAGCCAGTGTGGTGGTGGTGACAGTGTAAGGTAATTATCACAGCCCCCGTAACACCACCCCACACAGGCCCAACCTCACTCCACAGAACAAGAGACAACCTGCTGACAGAACACAGAGAGCTCGCTCACTGCTGATTGAACAGGGAGGCAAAGGGTGAGAGATTGGCACAAAGAAAATGAAAGAAATTAAAACCCAGGAATTGAATGGGTAAAATATAGTGAGGTGAGGAAATGGAAGAGAATACGTTGAAAGAAGTCAGAAAATGGGAGGCAGGGGAGACAGTGGGGGAGATGAAGGGAGCGGCCGTGATGATACTTAAAGGGAAGGAGGCATGTAATGGTGGGAGAGAGGAATTGTTCTTAACGGGAGTCACTCAGGAAGTAGTCAGCTTGTGGAAAAAGGCTTCTTAATTACAAAGACAAACAAAGAGGGAGGGTGTGTGTGTGTGTGTGTGTGTGTGTGTGTGTGTGTGTGTGTGTGTGTGTGTGTGTGTGTGTGTGTGTGTGTGTGTGTGTGTGTGTGTGTGTGTGTGTGTGTGTGTGTGTGTGTGTGTGTGTGTGTGTGTGTGTGTGTGTGTGCGTGCGTGCGTGTGCACGTGCGCATGTGTATGGGTTGTACAAAAGCCAACACATTGGACAACTGTGTTTACAGTATGTATTGTATGTGTTAGGGCCTTGCAGTATATCATATTATATTGATATTGTTATATGAGACTACTGTAGATATTGAATGAATGAATGAACAATGAATCATCCACAACAGAAAGAAAAGTATAAGTAATATAATTAAACCAACAGCAGATTAAAACACTGTTTTAATACCCAGATATACCCAGATTAAAAACACTGTTTTAATCTGGTTATTAAACATAAGTGATGTGTGCTTGTGGCTTGGCTTCAATAGTCGTGGGGAATGCCAGATGCTAAGGTG
Source organism: Gymnoscopelus microlampas (assembly GCF_963454915.1). NCBI lineage: Eukaryota > Metazoa > Chordata > Actinopteri > Myctophiformes > Myctophidae > Gymnoscopelus > Gymnoscopelus microlampas. The sequence goes on along the minus strand of NC_139954.1, from coordinate 18,993,750 downwards.
GAATGCTGAGGAGGCCTGGTCAAACAAGCTGATATCATCGTAAAACATCCTGGCCCGGTGCCAGGAACACAGACAATTAGACCTGGGAGGCAGGGAGGGGCAGGATGACACGCGTGCCATGTTTCTCTATCAACCACAGGAATGCATTTAAGCTCAACCAGTGGTGTAACTAAGTATGTGTACTCAAGTACTGTACTTAATACGATTTTGAGGTACTTGTACTTTACTGGAGTATTTCCAATTTTCAGTAGTTGTAGATTAGTTACTTTGTAGATTTAGATTATTTTTACAAAACATACATTATTAACCACTTCAGCTATATACATTTAGGCCATTTGAAAATAGACGCATTGTAGATATGCTATTTTCCAAAGATTTTTATACATCCTAATATACAAAGAGAGTGGCGCGCAATGCCTTTTGATGACTTATATGAATATGAATAATCAGAAAGTTTCCTCTAAGCGTCCTGCTTGGTGTCTGGTTTGAGCACTATTTAGCACAATTTCATTTCGGAATACCAAGTAGAATCGGCATCTTTCCCTAAAGAGCGGTGTTATTATTATTGTGCTGTTACTCTATGCTTCTGCTCAGGAAGAAGTCAATGGCTCAAGTTGTTTTGGTGTCCGTATTAGAGAACACCCCTTGTGGTTTTCTTGTCAATGTGAAAAGGTTTCCGAAGCAGCACTTAGCCATATGACATTTAAAAAAATCAATTATGTGAACATAAACAAATAGATAAACTACTTTACGCGGGAAGGCTGGCCCACCCCACCTATTGACAGGCTTCAAACAGCTGCCTTCTTCTACCACAGCGTGATGAATGTGAAAAATCAGCATTATGTCTGGACCCGACTTCACTCATTCATTACAATGTATGTGGGTGGGCTGGGGAGTGTCTGTCATTTTGCAAACACGGATGCCGTTGTTTACTCGAGAATAACTATTCGTCTCCGTTTTAACGTGGCCTCTTTCTCTCTAGATCAACTTCTCTCTGTGATGTTGTAGAAGAACAGTGTATTTCGAGGTGCCTCTCATTCACACCCATTCAGCCATTACTGTTACACAAGACCGCACAGTAAAATCCTCGGTGGTATTTTATCCAGTTATCCATTTAACTCTTGAGAGTGTACAAAATGCGACCAAATAGACCGACGCGGGTCCGTTTGGAAACACTCTCAGAGTTAAATAAACACTGAGGACTTTACTGTGTGTGTCCAGTGATTTATAGAGCACAGGAGACGGGACTGTTTAGACAATTACACACTCGCTCTCAGAACTCTCACTTTTCTCTCTCTCTCTCTCTCTCTCTGTGTCTCCACTGGTCCTCTCCCTCCCTGAATGGAATGCATTGTTTGACTCCATTCTAACATTGACTTGGCTCACGCCCTTGGCCAGATGTAACAGAAAGCGATGTTTTCAACATTTTGTGTTTGCTTTGTTTTCTATCCAATCTCGGGTCACTATTTATCTTACATAAAGCGCTATGGATCAGGGCCTTTTCCCTGACTATTAAACTCTCAAGATGCCAATTAAAGTACTTTCCAAGATCACTTCAGAGTCATTTCAACCCCCGAGATGTCTTGTAAACATTTAACATCTTTGTTGTCTCTCTATTGTTCAATCTTAGTTAGTCCTAATTACATTTACTTCAAGGGTGAGAAAAAGTTACGGATATTTATTTTTGCGAAATTGCTATTTCACGACTCAACAGGATATTTCATGCCTTTCAATGATTTATGCATCAAACCCCAACGGGCTACTTTAGTTTGACACCATTGTTTCTATTACGATGAAAAAATATGATGTGCATGTCACTGTAAGCCAGCATACTGTACAGTACATACAGTGTTTGATATCAGACACTCTGCAATGCCGACTCTTTGCATTAGAAACAGAGTGCTATAGCCCACTGGTTCTCAGAGTGGGGTCCAGGCCATTGAGAGCGATCCAGGGAGTCCCCAGCAAAATGACTTGAGGAACAGTTTAAACCCTATTGTTCAGCTATCCGAAAATAAGTGATCTACAAGCTCACAACGATGTGTCGCAATGTGACGCATTGTGAGCTTATATTTTTGAAAAATATGATTATTATACTATTGACAAATCTTCTCTTATGGCAGTGGTCTTCAACCAGTGGTCCGGGGACCGCCAGTGGTCCGTGGGGGGGTGCCAGGGGGTCCCCAGCAAAATAACATAGTCACAATCATTTTAACCACTTAGCGTTGGCTATTCAAAAATAGCAGATATACAAGCTCATAGCGCGGCACCGAGTGCCGCGATATGAGCTTTGAGCTTTGAATATATATGAGCTTATATGAGCTTTGAATATATATCATTTTTCAAAGCGAACATTTAACTCAATCTTTGCTTCTGGGGGTCCCTGGCACAAAACATTTTCAGATGGGGGGTCCGCGGCCAAATGTAACTCAATTTAGGGGTCCGTGGCATGAAAAAGGTTGAAAACCACTGTCTTATGGGGTCCATGGCACAAAATATTTTGGAATACAATTAGGATGAATGATGAAAATAGTTTGAGAACCACTGCAATAGAGCCTATATCCAGTAGATTAGAGTGGGATTCCATTCTAGTCACATGCATCAATTACCACAAAGAATAAGCTAATGAGGAGATTTTTCAGGATACAGATCATCTGCATTCCAATTGTGACCTGCAGTCATTCTAAAGGTAAAACGGCATGCTCCGATCTCTCCTTACACTGTAGAGGCTGTAAAAGCCGAGGAGACAGAGATAAGAGTTGTGCGTGCTCTGATCTAAATCTGAAATTCACAGCAGATCACGTGGGATAACATGTTACGTTACTGTCGGCGCACTGTAGGAAACCTTGCACCCCCCCCCCCCCCCACCCATGTTTAATGTCTGATACGATGGGGGGTGGGGGTTGTAAGTTGTTGTAAAGATAACAGATGTAAAACCTCTGATCTGAGGAAAGCAGCAGGATTAGCACATGCATAAAAGTGTTTTTCTACGATACTATTAGAGATAATGTCGGGTATTTTCTTTCTCCTTTTTCTCTTTTAAGGTATTCAGCCCTCAGGGCATGACCTAGAAGATTATGAAATAGATGATCTCTGTGTGATTATCAGGATATGACTAATACCTCCGCTAGAGATACCAACTGTTGTGGTAAAACTTTGAACTCTCTACACAGCTGGGAGAGGTAACTTACCTGTGCGGCTTTTGCGCAATCCATACCTTCCCCTCACACCCTCTCCCCCTTCCCTCCTTGGGGCCTGGGGAGGGGACAGAGAGAGCATAGGAATTTCATTCAGTCCCCCATAAAAAGCATTACTCCGCCTAGGCCAGCCATACTCATTTATACTGTGTAGTAGTGTGTACTGAGGGCTTTGCCATTTCCCTGTACAATGTTACTCACGACTAGACGTGCACTGGAGGTGAACGGACTATTGCAAGAGAGAACCTTCAGTTTTGGCATAAAGCAACTTTCTAAGGAGAATAACAGTACTATAGTCATCATTGCATAGTCTCCCAAGCCAGACAACTTTTTTTCTGAATCGATTTTATCGATTAGTTATCCTACTCCTGGTTGTGTTTGAACTGTTCTCTCCTGTCTCTCTTCCCCAGGTACAACCCCCCCACCCCCCTTCTTGTAGCTGCATTGGCTAATCACACCAGTGTAGGGATGGGACGACAATCGTTATTATCGTTTATCGTGATAAAAAACGCTCACAGTAATCGTATCGCAGAGATTTTAAATTTATCGTGAAATTGTCCTCCGTCATACACTGGGATCAATTCACCTTTGCCGAGCTGCATATCCGGTACCACTTAAACCCTCTAGAATTGGTAAAACGCGCCTGTAAAGAACGTACTTGATCTTTTTTTTTCACTCTCTAAATCTCTTTGCCAAAAACAGTCGATCTACAAGCGTTGCGACGCATTGTTGTGAGCTTCTAGATCTGCAATTTTTTGGCAAATCTTCCATCCCAGACTATGGAGGCTGGGGTTCAAGTGGTTAAAACAAAAGTGGCATTTTAAGGGTTTTAAGCATATTTTGATTATCCCGATAATATCGTAAATCACAATTATTTTATATTTTGGTCACAATAATCATGACATGAAATGTTCATATGGTCCCATCCCTACAGTGTACACTCACACATCACTCAACAGGGCCTCGTGGTTAAAGACCAAGGTCATTAAAGCTCAAGTTGTTGTGTACCTGGGGTCAAACTCAGGGGCTGAACAGCCCCAACAGAGAGCTCTCTCCTAACCTCTCCCATCACCAGGCTTTCCGCAGTACCTGTGTGTTTTCCTACTCCAAATCTGTACCTGGTCATTTTTTCTGGTGTGGTATCTGATCATTTTCACACACACATACAAGGAGACAGACACACGCCATTTCTAGGCAACGGCTGTGATATCCAAACCTCGGCGGTCACGACTACCGAATCGCACTTCCATCTTCCCATGTCGCAGGAGATATACAATATTTCTTACACCTCAAAAAGGTCTCAAATACAACCAGGAAATAGCCTTAGGAACCAACGATTCCCGAGGCATGGAGCCCATAGGTCAGGAGCCTATCTCCTGTTTCTGTAGCGTGAGGCGGCTTGATGTACAAGAACACCCCCAGCCAGGCCAATACATTGGACATGACGGCAGTATGTCACAGGGACTTACCCCCCAATCCAACCCTTGATGCTGACTGAGTGCCAAGCAGGGAGCCATTGGGTACCATTTTTATATCTGTCTTTGGTGACTGTACTATTTAGCAAACTGTTATGTATTTGCCAGAGAATCACTGTGTTTACTCATTTATATCCATAATAATAAAATGTTCCCTTATTTTACACTTTGGGCTATTAAAAAATAGCAGATATACAAGCTCATAGCGCGGCACCGAGTGCCGCGCTACGAGCTTGTAGATCTGCTATTTTAGAAAATTCGTGAAAATGTGTGCAAATCTTTGAATATATATATTTTTAAAGCGAACATTTTTAATTCAAATCTTTGCTTCTGGGGGTCCCTGGAACAAAATATTTTGATGGGGGTCCGCGGCCAAATACATATCCTTTTGGGGGTCCTTGACATGAAAAAGATTGAGCACCACTGATGTAGAAACATACGTTTTTCAGAAAACTGTTGGGATTTAGGAGACATGTAGAATCGGCTTCAGGGCTAGGGTTAGATAATGGGTTAGACAACCTGCACTATCCACATGTTTCACACAGATCTCCCCCCCCCCCGCTAAATAGTTACTGTATCGATTTGAAATCATTGAATTGTCTAATGAATGAACCAATATCGTCCATGTATTGTATCGTCAAACCATGTATCGTGATGCGTTTTGTATCACTGTTAAAATGTATCGTTACACCCCTAGATATTATAGATCTCTTCGTTGTTTTGGTGAAGAGATTTCGTGTAGACTGCAGAGAGAAAACGGGGATGGGGACCAAGTATAGTCCCCTGGGGGATCCCGGGCAATAATGAAGTATATAGGGTTTAAGTGGTTAATGGTCTGTGAGAAAATCACAGTTCGCTGTTATGTTATATTGTACATGCAGCTTGCACTCAACAAAGGAAGGTATCAAACCATGAGCTTTCCACAACGTGTGCTGCCTGAATGTGAGCGAGTTGCTATAGTGGGGGTTTGGTCTTGAAAGACTGCCAATGACCCACCCCTCCCCCCCCCCCCCCTCCCAACCCCCCCCCACCCACCTCTCTCCTCATGAGACGTTCTGTGGAGAGCATTGACAAGAACCTGACCCTGGACGAAAGATTGAATGGAGCACCACCCCGAAGTGTTTCTGAGTCATACCACTCCCTAGGCAGTGTGTTTTTTTTCCTCCTGTGTGTGCGTGTGTGCGTGTGCACGCGTGTGTGTGTGTGTATGCGTGCGTGCGTGTGCGTGTGCATGTGTGTGTGTGTGTGTGTGTGAGCGTGTGTGTGAGCGAGAGAGTGAGAGTTGTGTGCGAGCGTGCGCGTGTGTTGTCTCAATATGTTGTTCAACAACCTGTTCTGTGTAGTCAGCTGTCCAGCGCATGGGCGATGTCATTAATCACAGAACCAATACAGCAGAGAGAGAGAGAGAGAGAGAGAGAGAGAGACAGAGAGAGAGAGAGGCAGAGGAAGAGAGGGAGAGGTTTGCACTGGGATCTGTACAATTCGCCCAACGGCGAGAGGTGTAACGGGCAGGGAGGGGGAAGGAGAGAGTGAGAGAGAGAGAGGGAGGGAGAGAGATGAAAGGAGGAGAGCAGAGATGTAAGGAATGATGGAGGGGGGGAGTGAGGGAGGGAGGGAGGGAGTGTGTGGATATAGAAATGAGAAAGACGCTGACGGTACTGAGGCCCAGGAGAGGATGGCTCTGTAATGTGGTTACAGGCCTTTGGTTTCTTGTTCCTGTGTAAGCTTAACCCATTCAATCCGGGAACGCATCTCTGTCATTATAGATTTCTTTGAGCTTGTAGATCTGCTATTTTTGAAAAATCGTGAAAATGTGTGCAAATCTTTGAATATATATTTTAATACAAGTGAACATTTGTAACTCAAATCTTTGCTTCTGGGGTCCCTGGAACAAAATATTGTACAATTGTTCGCTTCAAAAATAATAGCCAAAGAAATCTAAAAGATAGAGATCCGTTCCCGGATTGAATGGGTTAACGCATTGATTCTGAACCGTTGAAATGTGATGTACAGTACAGTACATTAGTCCACGGACCAGCCATTTGATACATACCCGTAAGGGTCCATTTGGTTTGTAGTACACCGACTCTCAGAGTTACAGACCCGTAGCTCGGGGGACCCCCGGGAACCTCCTCAACGACCCCCCGGGACGTCCCCGAACCCCACATTGAGAACCACTGATCCTAATAGAATGGAATTTAGAAAAGCCAGCAGATTGCGTCATGTCAGTGTTTGGAGCAAAACATAGTCCTCCTCCATTCAGAACAAAAACCTTTTCTTTTCATTATTGATGGTTGGGCTTCATCAAAGTAGCTTCCCAGACTCTTATTTATTTTAACATAGTTTTTATTGAAGGATTGTCACAGCTTACAGGATAAGGATAAACAGTGATAAAAGAAACCCTTCCAGTTTTCTGCACAAGACGAACACAAAAGCTTCCCAGACTCTTAAGGCTCCAGAGGAAATTAGGCCTACTAATTCTTCATGGTATTGATCAAAATAAAAAATAAACTGTGGTTCATAAAAGAATTAAAACGCTGCGTGTACTCGCAAATTCTGCGGGGCCACACACCAGCCAGGATGCTCATAACAACCAGACTTAATTAATGATAATTAATGATCTTGACATCAACATAACAAAGGTTTTATCTTGTCAGTCCCGTTCATTCATTTCTTCTACATTTGGCAGGCAATGGCACCTGCCAAAAACACTAAAAGTGTCATGTAGATAGATTAATACATATACGCATTCATACATAAATCATGGTGTCTGCAAAGGTTTCTGTTGGACAAGAATCAGACATATCTGTCCGCTGTGTTAGGGTTTTGATTTGTCTTTATGACTTCCTCTTCCTCAGGAGGGGGACTTCCTGGTGCGGACCCACCACGTGGAATACTGTGACGGGGGGATCCTGGACCCTGATGACATACTCAGTGACCTCGTGGAGGACAAAGACAAAGTAAGGCACCCCTTCAATTGGTTTGGTTTACAGCCGCTCACCAATACGTTAAGGTTTAGTGGCATGTAGCTGTGTACGATATTGGCGCCTTTGAGTTCTATGGATTGGAACTACAGTTTTGTTCATAATTAGTTATGCTACCCGCGGCAATGCATTGCAGGGTATTGTAATCAGTCCTGTCTTGTGGGTTCTGCGATGCTGTTATTTTGTTACATTTCCAAATTTCCAATCGAGTTTGACTCTAGCCCATTCATTGGATTTAGATGTCACCAGACTCATCAGGTAGGCGGAGATCTCAGGTCGTCTGGCTACACCAGACTAGTCTCCGAGCAGCCGACTGTACTTTCTGGTGGAAAGGGAATGGGGGGGGCGTGGGCATTATTTACAACAGTCTGTGTCAAGATGTTGTCAGACCATGAGAAATGATGGTAAAATGTATGGGGCTTCGGGCTGTATAACTCCTGTACATTTCATGAAACCTGCATTCAAGTCTAGGAAGAGAGCAAATGGAGGCACAAAATACATATTACACACCTCTACCAACAGTGTGTTTGCATTGCAGGAGCACAGACATTGTGTGTGTGTGTGTGTGTGTGTGTGTGTGTGTGTGTGTGTGTGTGTGTGTGTGTGTGTGTGTGTGTGTGTGTGTGTGTGTGTGTGTGTGTGTGTGTGTGTGTGTGTGTGTGTGTGTGTGTGTGTGTGTGTGTGTATAAATAATCCCATCGTCCTGAAGGAGAGAACACCTAACAATTGCCTCCCAACTAGAGGGCTCAAACCAGTAACCAACAGCCTGAGCAAACAGCAGCTACAGCTGGCCACCAGCCGCGTGGCTAACTAACTAACACTCCGTCTCCATTAGCAACAGCTGCACACCACCGCCCCCCCCTGTGAGAGAAGTGGGGTATTGGAGTCGTGCCAACTTGCCCCCCACCCCACTCACCCACTTACACTCTTCTCAGGAGCTACATTTAGCATGTCAAATGTCACTTCCTTCACCAGCATGAAGGTAGTGGCGTGACATCAACAATGAGAAATTGTGTAGACAATGAAAAATAAATCAGTGAGGTGAGGTTCCATGTGGTGGCTCACCTTGGATTGATGTGTTGAATTTAATAATTTTATAGAATTATTTTTTGAACAGTACATAAAATTAAAAAAAAAAACAATTTGCATCAACGTGGATAAAATCACCATGTTGTTTCTCATTGCTTTTACATTTTGACTTTTGAAGTGCCCCAGTGATAGAAAGGGTCACGGTGCCTTGGGTTAGGTGAAAACTAGTAACAAAAAAACAGCATGAAAACAGCCACTCAGCTTTCTCTGCTCTCAAAACACTATAGGACCTACAGGTTGTGATTATTGCAATCCCACACCCCAGGTCAGACACTAGTCACCTGACTGTGTTTGTGCCCCTTTATAAACGGTGGATTTTTTACCCTCAGCCTGGCTTGCCTTGGTTCAAATAAGGAAGGGTAGACGCCGGATAAACTAATCATTTATACTCTGTAGTACCATGTACGTGTGGGCGTGCCGTGCATGCGAGTACGGGCTAGCTGCAACTATTGATTATTTTCTCAGTGAATATTTTATTGATTACCTTTTTGATTAATCAAATAATCGAGAAGCACCTTTTTAACAAAAATACTTTTTATATTAACAAATCAACATAACATTCAATTCGATGATTATTTATAATCAATGCATTCAAACTGAAAGTCAAGTAGCCTACTCAAGCCTAGAAACCATAGTAATTGAACACACACAAGATAAATTCCCCATATGTTATTTTCTGTACAACCCTTGAACATAAGGCAGGGGTGCACATAACTTTTTAGGTCTAGTACTCAGAAGAGCACCTGGACATGTGACTTGGTGCGCACCAAAAAAATGGTCCCCCATTTATTTGTAACAAATAAATGGTCCCCCCCCCCAACCACCCGGGGGGGGGGGGGATTCAGCACGGTGCAGCATGCGTCCCCTGCGCCTAATGGCTGTACATGGGGCCGACGCGTGCTTTAGCGTGATTGTGTGAGTGTGGCTTCAGGCTTTTATTTTTTATTTTTGCTAAAAAATAAAAGCTTGGAAATTCCTGTCCCCAGTTGTTGGTACGCAAAAGCGCCTCGCGTCGTCTGATGTGCCGCGCATTATTTATTTTGGGTGCGCATGCGCACCTGCGCACCAGTTATGTGCACCCCCGAACATAAGATGATGTTAACTAGACAATGAGTATTGTGTTTACATGATAAGCTTGCATTTAGGGATGTTAACAATTGATCTATAATTGATTAGCCTAGTGAAAGTTACAGGTATGGTGTGTGTG
>NC_139954.1:18938798-18978798 GCF_963454915.1 Gymnoscopelus microlampas | reverse complement strand
AATCTTTGCTTCTGGGGGGTCCCTGGAAGAAAATATATTGAGATGGGTGGGCCAAATACATATCATTTTGGGTGGTCCTTGACATGAAAAAGTTTGAGAACCACTGATATAGATAGCAATATATGTACATTTAAAAAAAAAAAAACTGTTAGGATTTAGAATCCCCAGAAGCAAAGATTTGAGTTACAAATGTTCACTTTAAACACATTTAATATTCAAAGATTTGCATAAATTTTCATGATTTTTCAAAAAATTGCACATCTACAAGTACAGTACAAGCTCAAAGCGCACTCGGCTTGTATATCTGCTATTTTTTGAATAGCCAAAGAAATGTACAAAATGACACTGATGCATTCCCGGTCTTAATGGGTTAAAGGTTAGCTGGTAATGGAGAGAGAGAGAGAGAGAGAGAGAGAGAGAGGAGGTGGGGGGGTCAGTCATCTAGTTGAATGATATCGATGTACATTCAGGGACTTTAATCACCCATGCCTGTGCGCATGCTGTACATGTGCACACCACACACAGTTTTTAACAACATAGTACATGTACCGTATATACACTGATGCACGTGAGTGGTACAGTATACTGACTGTACATAATGTTCACACAATACACACACTTGCACAGTCACATACAGGGCACATACAGTACTGTACTTTGTGTGACGCACACACACACACACACACACACACACACACACACACACACACACACACACACACACACACACACACACACACACACACACACACACACAGGAGAAGTGGAGTGATATTGATGTGTGCGGATAAGGTTAATTAAAACTTCCCGTCAGTCATCACCCAGTGGAATTGTCACACCACAGTGATCACAATATCAGTCAGTCTCACACACACACACACACACACACACACACACACACACACACACACACACACACACACACACACACACACACACACACACACACACACACACACACACACACACACACACACACACCTCTCCCAACTCTCACTTGGACAAGCAAGTATTGTGTGTAGCTTTAACAAAATATGAACAGTCCTAGCTGTAGACCTTTAGCTCTAGTGCTCACACTGGATATGTGAGATGGTTCAAGGGTGTTTATTGACACACATACTGTGCAGCTGGTACTGAAGCATCTTTCATAGGCTAACGCAATATAATACTGGAAACAGCAATTACAATAACATATAAAAATCGGTGCAGTCTGTAAATCTCTGGTTTAAACTGTAGTTTTAACTATAGTCACAGACTGTTGCCTCACACACATTTGAACCCATTAATTAATCATAATTAATCATTTTTTCATAACAACTTACGTTGGGTGCCAGCATTCTCCCCATTGACTGCGCTTTGCTGTTTAAAGCTTTAGACTCCACGACAAGCAAATCCACGTAAAAAAAAGGAATCCATTCATGTTGAGCGAGGACCCTGGCTACAGCCTGGAACCATAACATTTACCTCGCGAGTTACAACGGGGGGGGATCGCGCATCGCGCATGACCGGTTTTCACCACCGGAAACGGATTCGGAGATATAGGCGTTTTAAAGAAGGAAATAAACAGGAAGCGGATGGAAGCCATGTTTTTGTTTCCGGTGATCCATTTGGCCTATCCTTCTTAGGATCACAATGGGTACTCCCAGAGCTGCTCTAGCCCCGCCCGTGCGGAGAAAAACTAAAAAAACAAAAAGACTGAAATCACGGTCCAGACCGTGAACGGCACCAGAGCGCTACTATGTAAACACACGGTTCAGACCGTGAACGGCACCAGAGCGCCACTATGTAAACACACGGTCCAGACCGTGAACGGCACCAGAGCGCCACTATGTAAACACACGGTTCAGACCGTGATCGGCACCCGTTGTGTTAAGACCTGGAACGCATCTGTGTCATTTTTAGATTTGAGCTAAAAAAAAGCATTATTTTACACTTTGGCTATTCAAAAATAGCAGATATACGGTGCCGCGCCATGAGCTTGTAGATCTGCTAATTTTTTTTTAAATCGAGAAAATGTGTGCACATCTTTGAATATATATATTTTTTAAAGCGAACATTTTTAACTCAAATCTTTGCCTCTGGGGGGTCCCTGGAACAAAACATTTTGAGGTTTGAGAACCACTGACATAGCAACATATGTTTTTTCAAAAGGATTTTACAGTTTTACAATTTTACAGAAGACTTTACAGTCGTGCAAATTTGTCCTAATGTATATCAAAATGATCAAAGCACATTTTAGCTTGCTGCTTATCAGAAACGTAAATAAAGAAATACAAATAAAATATATTTAAAAATATTTTTTCGCGAGCGGAAATGACGGATGAACCGATGAAAGCTTCCTTTCCCCCGGACCCCACTTTTGGGACCCCTGCTGTAGAGCCTGTATACTGTAGGTACAGGGTGGCACTAATGACCTCCATTGTTAGGGCTTTGATTCGTACAGGATACTAAAAAGTAGGGGTGTGCCGATACACTAATTTCACCGAACGATACGATACGATATTTGGCTCACAACTTCGATAGGATTTCGATACGATACGCACTTTTTTATTATGAAAATAAATGGGGGAGAAAAAAAGCAAATGCAAACATAATTCTGTTTTTGCATTATTCAGACATGCAAACTTGTAGCTTTTCAGCTACAATAGCCGTTTTGAATCCAAATAGGGCAATAGTGTGACACCTGACCTGAAAAAAAACATGTTGTCACCCTTTTCACCTCGGGGCTGTTTGCATGCCTGATTATTATTATTGTAGTAAAAAAAAAAAAAAAAAAAAACGAGTCACGAGAACGTATCACAATATATCGTGGAACGATATATCGGCACACCCCTACTAAAAAGGCATGCCATGCTCTCACAGTGCTTTGAGGCCCTCTGAGAAAGGGTCTGCCAAATGGCGCATCATGCCATGTTATAGTTCAGTCAGTGGTTCCCAATGTGAGCCTAGAGCAGCTTGTTCTGATTCATCAGTTAACCCATTCAAACCGGGAACGCATCTTGTGTAACCACTTTAACCATTATTTTATACTTTGGCTATTCAAAAATAGCAGATCTACAAGCTCATAGCGCGGCACAGAGTGCCGCGCTATGAGCTTGTGGATCTGCTATTTTTTTTGAAGAATCGTGAAAATATGTGCAAATCTTTGAATATAATGTGTTTTTTTAAAGTGAACATTTTCTAACTCAAATCTTTGCTTCTGTAGTAGGGGGGGGGGGGTCCCTGGAGCAACATATTTCTAGATGGGGGGGGGGGGTCCGTGGCCAAATAAATATCCTTTCGGGGGCCCTTGACATGAAAAAGTTTGAGAACCACTGATTATAGCAACGTACGTTTATAAGTGAGGTTTGGACACTGACCAATCCTGCACCGTGATTGGCCAATAGTCTACAACGCAGTCTACAACGCTAACCCTTCCACAGTCAATGCAAATCTATACTTTTGCAAAGTCAGCCAATCACATTACAGCTAGTGTCATCACCACTAGCTGTAATGTGATTGGCTGACTTTGAAAATTCAGGACTGTGATTGGCTAGCAAAACACATGACACATGTGCAGCCCTATGAATAGCAGTATGGACTATGGAAAAAAAACACATTTATGTTTTTTTTAAGTGAGTCATGTTGTGATGACCACACACCGCCCACTTCACACTGGGTGTGATTTTTTTTAAATGAGTTACAAATGTTTGCTTTAAAAAATATATATATTCAAAGATTTGCAAAAATGTTCATGTTTAAAAAAAAAAAAAAATGATGTACAAGCTCATAGCGCTATGAGCTTGTAGATCTTTTGAATAGCCCAAAGTATAAAATAATGGCTATGCTGTAGCTAAAATCTAAACACAGATGCATCCCGGATTGAATGGGTTAAATCAAGGCCATTACACTAAGCAATCCAAGTCTCTGATCTCTCACTCACCATTCATTGACCAAGGCTGTAATTAACGCAAATAAGCTGCCATTCACTCCATTGACCGTCCACACACACACACGCACACGCACACGCACACGCACACGCACACGCACACGCACACGCACACGCGCACACACATACACCCTGATGTCCTCAACCAGACGCCATTAACCCATTAAGACCTGGAACTGTGTCATTTTTAGATTTGAGCTAAAAAGCATTATTTTACACTTTGGGCTATCCAAAAATAGCAGATATACAAGCTCATAGCGCGGCACCGAGTGCCGCGCTATGAGCTTGTAGATCTGCTATTTTTGAAAAATCTTGAAAATGCGTGCAAATCTTTGAATATATATATATTTAAAGCGAACATTTTTAACTCAAATCTTTGCTTCTGGGGGTCCCTGGAACAAAATATTTTGATGGGGGTCCGCGGCCAAATACATATCATTTTGGGGGTCCTTGACATGAAAAAGATTGAGCACCACTGATACCACAGTATTCAGAATACTGTTGGGATTTAGGAGACATGTAGAATCGGCTTCAGGTCTCAATGGGTTAACCTCCAGCAGAGAGCTTTTCCCCCCTATTGATTCAGATGGTAGCGGTGATATGAATATTCACTAGACGTGGTGAATGAATTTGGCTCTGCTTACACAGCAAAGAGACGTTCCACGTTGGCACTGCCTCGCATAACTTTATTAATATTAATGTTGTGTGTAACATTACACTCTAGCTAAGCATTGCATAATTGTGTATAAACTGTTATATCCGATAGTATCTGTAGTTTATACATCTTAGAAAGCATCGGGCATAGTGACAATATTTAAACACTTCAACCCCTTGCTGTGGAAGAAGTCCCGTATGATTGATCCACACAGTTTATGGATCAATCATTTTAATCCATTAAGACCAGGAAAGCGTTTATTTTTAGATTTCTTTGGCTATTCAAAAATAGCAGATCTACAAGCTCATAGCTTGCTATTTTTGAAAAATATATTTTTTTTTTGCAATTTGGGCCATTCTACAAATGTCTTCTAAATCCTAACAGTTTTCTGAAAAACGTATGTTGCTATAATATCAGTGGTGCTCAAACTTTTTCATGTCAAGGACCCCCAAAATGATATGCATTTGGCCGTGGACCGCCCATCTCAAAATATTTAGTTCCAGGGACCCCCAGAAGCAAAGATTTGAGTTACAAATGTTTCCTTTGAAAAATATATATATTCAAATATTTGCACAAATGTTCATGTTCATTTTTCAAAAAATTAATAAATAAAATCAAAAATAGCAGATCTACAAGCTCACAGCGCGGCACTCGGTGCCACGCTATGAGCTTATATATCTGCTATTTTTGAATAGCCAAAGAGATCAAAAAATGACACAAGATGCGTTCCCGGTCTAAATGGGTTAATAACCTCCTTGATTACAAAATCTAGCAAAAAATGATGGGGAATAATAATCATACAGCAGGGGGTTTCAGGGCGGTCCCCAGCTATAAATGATTGATAGTTAGGAACTCTGGAAGAGTTTCCAAATGGACCCGTAAGGATCTCTATTATTATTACGGAGTGTCCTTGAAATGAAAATGGTTGAAAGTGGCTGCATTTTCATCCCCTATCACGCCATTTTCACTGCATTACACCGTACTATATCCCCAAAAGGGATTGAATCCCTGACAATTCAGTCCCTTTTTCCATTCGGACCATTGCTTGCTCACCCCGATGCTCGGTGGGCCGAGGATATTCTGTCACCTACTGTACATCAAGGGCTCCTCGGTATAAGCTCATATTCAAACACTAGACGCTGGTGTGAATTTTAGTGCCCCGGGGACTTGAGCTCATGCACACAATTGTAACACAGCTGTGACTCAGGTTGGCTCCCTGCCCATTGTACGACTGAAGTAATGTTATAGACGACAAGACCTCATTTCCCTGGACGGTTCAATGTGAAACGTGATTCTCCATAGGAAAATCCTCAGTGTTCATTTATCTCTAAACCCATTGAGACCTGAAGCCGATTCTACATGTCTCCTAAATCTCAACAGTTTTCTGAAAAACGTTTGTTTCTATATCAGTGGTGCTCAAACTTTTTCATGTCAAGGACCCCCAAAATTATATGTTTTTGGCCACGGACCCCCATCAAAATATGTTGTTCCAGGGACCCCCCAGAAGCAAAGATTTGAATTAAAAATGTTCGCTTTAAAAATATATATATTGAAAGATTTGCACACATTTTCACGAATTTTCAAAAATAGCAGATCTACAAGCTCATAGCGCGGCACCGAGTGCCGCGCTACGAGCTTGTAGATCTGCTATTTTTGAAAATTTTTGAATAGCCCAAAGTGTAAAATAATGCTTTTTAGCTCAAATCTAAAAACGACACAGTTCCAGGTCTTAATGGGTTAAGAATGTTAACTTAACTCTTAAGAATGTATGAAATGGAACCAAATGGACCTATAACAGTCCATTTAGTTCCATTAGTACTTTTGGAGTTAGTTTTATACACGGTATTACATGGTAGTACATAGTCCTCTGACTGTGGATGTTTTAATGCTGCTGCAAAGTTGAGAAAATCTTCACATTTCACAATTATCGATTTGTTTGGACATTGCTAACTTATTGACTATATACGGTGATGTCACCGGGGAATTCCCGGCCAGCAGACAACAAAGTTCAGTTCAGTATGAGATATGTTTTTACTTCTAATGCTACTGCAGTTCTACAACTATTATGAATAATATATTAGCTTACTTTGTAACTTAATATCTTTGGCATTGTTTGACATGAGCATTTCTGAAATGTGAGTAAAATGTCTGGAGGCACCTGGGCTCAGGAAGCAGGTCAACCTCTTGTGACACAGACACACTTGTCTGGAGTTAACCCTTTCAGTCCGAAAATAAACCTTTGTTGATCCCCCTGAGGGCAATGATCTGGTTTCATGGCAGCAACACTAGTAAGAGTGAAACACAAGAACACATAAGATTTAAGAATCAAACTAAGATGGATAATAATACAAATAAAATAAAGTTTGCCATTAGTTTTGAATTTACCAAAAACACATAGGAATCAAATTGGGTATGATGAAAAAAAGAGCAAAGAAATGAGGCATCACTAGTGAATATAAATGAATATACTGTACTGTACATCTATCACCGTCGCCAAACATCCCTAAAGGCATTGTCTAGTACTGTATTTCTTGTACCACTACTCAAATAGAAAGCAGAAACCCAGATTGACAGCCAGCGTATTAGTTTTTCACCGTTTGGCCAGCACCAAACAACTTCTGAATCCAGATTGAATGTTTGAGATTGAACCTGAACTAGACACCCTTCTGTTATTGACAGTCTGTCAGGACTAAACAAAGAGAGAATCCCTGGTTTAGCCGGATTTATACATTAGTTGTGCACCGGGTTCACCTCGCAAGCTTGTAGATCGGCAATTTTCGGGAGGTTATTTTCAAGATTGTGTGTGTGTGTGTGTGTGTATGTGTGTGTGTGTGTGTGTGGTTATCTAGTCTGTCAAAAACATTTGCTCCGGTAAAAACAGGCCCTTGTTCCATGTGACCTTGGCTTCCAGTTAGCCTGGTGAAACACCACTCATTAACAAATGGAGTGAATGGTCGGTAACAAGGAAGTGAGTCTGAGCTGATCTGTCTGTCTGTCTGTCTGTCTGTCTGCCTGCCTGCCTGCCTGCCTGTCTGTCTGTCTGTCTGTCTGCCTGCCTGCCTGCCTGCCTGCCTGCCTGCCTGTCTGCCTGGTGTCACATGACGATAGTAACGTCAAAATGACACAAATGTGTTGTGGAGAACATTTGCAGAGCATGTCGTGTACTACCTCTGGATTAATGAATGGTCACAGACCACGTTTATCTATCAGAATCAGAATCAGGTTTATTGTCACATCACAGGTTTACAAGGTAAAAAAGTGGGTGAAATTCGTTTTTGTACAGTATCTGTGTTATTTGTCCTATCTGTCTAATATGTGTCTGTCTGTCTTATCTGTCTAATACTGTATGTGTCTGTCTGTCTAATATGTCTATCTCGGTATTAATCCGTCTATTTGTCTGTCTTATATGTATCTACAGTATCTTCTGTCTATCTTATATTTTTCAGTTTTTTTGTGTGCGTATCTACTGTATCTTTCTATCGTCTTTCTTGATTCACTGTTATTTTCTTTATCAAGTTGTTGGGAGTATTTTTTGTTCTTGTTTGTTTCTCTCTCTCTCTCTCTCTCTCACTCTCTCTCCGCGGCAGCACAACATGTCCCAGTATATTCAGTGTAACTTATGTCCTCCTCACATATTAATAATACATTGGCGGAGCTTGATTGTTGTTCATACAAATGAGTCAATTAAGAGCTTATGAAAATGTTCGTTTAGCAAGCGGAGTGAGGAACGATCCTGCCAGCCTGCTGCAAGATTCATTTAGAAGTGTACACACACACACACACACACACACACACACACACGCGCAACATAATTTGCAAGAGCTGTGCATCATTTACTGATTGATTGCTGTCACCACTAATTGTGTGAAGGGGTAATAGTATTTACTCTGGGGCTGTGGTGTATCCATCACCAACAGAACATTCAGTTTTAACATGAGGGGACTTGGTGATGAGGGTCATTACTCAGTGTTGTTTGAAAACACTTCAGCAACTTCACAATGAAGTTCAAACTGGCGTCAATGCCTAGGACAGTGAGTTACAGTCATGGTACAGGGTTCGTTTTGTTTTGTGCACAGTCAAATTAACTCTCAGACTATAGAGCAGTGTTTCTCAACCTGTGGGTCGACCCCACATGATTTTGGGGGTGTCCCCAGATGACAGTGAAGTGATAATATATGTGATATATATATATGATCTTTTAAGACCTTTTTAATACTAAAAAAGGATGTAGACCGTTATTGCATAAAAAGTGATCAACAAACTATACTATAAAAAATTGTCAAACCTTGGTCAAATTGTCAACTCATTTAAGAGAGAGGCAAAGATCGTGAAAATAGCATATCTACAAGCTCGTAGATCTTGTAGATCTATATATTTATTTGTGGAACCGAGTCAAACTTAAATGTAATGCCTCAACTCCTACAATTCCAAGTGCTTACCAGGGTGGGGGTCCCCAGTTCAAATATGATTATTTTGGGGGGTCACGCACGGCCTGAAAAGTTTGAGAACCAATGCTATAGAGAACATCACTGCCGCTAGAGGCCGCCATCCCCATGGGTTACAGAATACTTTTGTCCATTGAAAATACCATAGGGTCTCAATAGCATCGTGGCATATAAGAACTGTGTTCTGAAAATAAGCAAAATGAGCCCGGCGTCAACTGACGGTGAGAAAGAAAATTAGCAAAAAACACTTCTGTGACCCAGGGATAACGGAGTGACGGCAGGACTTTGATCCTCTATGCAAAATGGCACCTTACGACTCGTAAGGTTACATTTAGTTACATCTGTATACTCTTGTAGTTACAAATGGATGAACTAACTAATGGATGACTTAACCACTCAAGTCACTCTTTACATTGTACATCATCATACACAAGCTCGGCTCCTGCTGTTTCGTGTGTGTGTGTGTGTGTGTGTGTGTGTGTGTGTGTGTGTGTGTGCGCGCGCGCGTGTGTGCATAAATGGTGGTCTCTCCGTGCAATGCTACGTCTATACGTTTCATTGATTTACCAAGGGGACTTTTTTGAGTAGCTGCTATTTGCTGCGGGGCCGGAACGGTCGATCACGGCCAGTTGCTCATTTTCTGGTTCCTATTCATTCATTCTTCTTTCTCTCCATCCGTTTTCCATTGTGACAGACGCAAAGGCTCTCCCGCTGGGAGAAGAAGCCGTGATGAAAGGGGTGTGGATGAATGGGTGAGAGACAAAGCCATACAAACCATGTCATTTTAGCCCATTGAGACCTGAAGCCGATTCTACATGTCTCCTAAATCTCAACAGCGTTCTCAAAAACTTACGTTTCTATATCAGTGGTGCTCAATCTTTGTCATGCCAAGGACCCCCAAAGTATTTGATGTATTTGGCCGCAGTATTAGATGTATTTGCCCGCGGACCCCCATCAAAATATTTTGTTCCAGGGACCCCCCAGAAGCAAAGATTTGAGTTAAAAATGTTCGCTTTAAAAATATGTATATTCAAAGATTTGCACACATTTTCACGAATTTTCAAAAATAGCAGATCTACAAGCTCATAGCGCGGCACTCGGTGCCGCGCTATGAGCTTGTAGATCTGCTATTTTTGAATAGCCCAAAGTGTAAAATAATGCTTTTTAGCTCAAATCAAAAAATGACACAGTTCCAGGTCTTAATGGGTTAGTCCAGTACCGTCTGCTAATAATTGAAAAGGGGAACATCACCGGCGTCCAACATGGCTGTCAATAAAGGTATTCTCTTTGTTCTCGTGTTGAAAGATGGAAAATATACCCTTTTTACTTTCATTTTTCCGCTCAAAGAGAAAAAGAGACGACATATTGGAGATATAAGATGTGTAGGAAAGAGAGTATTTTCGGTTCCCCGGGGGGGGGGGGGGGGGGATTTGGTTTCACGGCTTCACCCAGCAGATGGCTGCTCAGATGAGCGCTCGGAATGAGTGTACTTTTACTTGAGTAAAAGAACAAAAGTATTGGTATCAAAATGTACTTCAAGTACCAAAAGTAAAAGTACTAAAATGTTTGAAAATAGCAGATCTACGATCTACTATCTCCAATAGCCTAGGTATAACATAGGGCTAAAGTGGTTCATGTTTTATAATGTAATAATGTATATCTGCAAAGTAACTAGTAACTAAAGTTTTTTAAATAATTGTAGTGGAGTAAAAATACAATATTTGGATCCAAGACAGTACTTACTGTAAGTAAATGTACTTAGTTACTTTTCACCACTGATACTGAGCAAGCTGATGGTTGAACGGGTGACTTTTTTTTACCCACACGGCTACGGCCACACGTATACCATTTTCCTAAAGCTGGTCAGATAAAAGCCTTACACTAAAATATGTGGAGGGTATGAACCATGATTTGGGCCCGGGGTGGATGGTTTGTAGTGAAGGAAAGGGAAAATGGTGTGGTTTTAGGGTGGATGAAGGGATGGAAGTCAGAGGGGGAGACATAAGATGAAGTAATGGGAGGGATTGTAGGTGTGTGGAATGACTGAGTGAAAAATTGTGTGTGCGTACTGTAATATGCGTGTATTAGATGGGGGGGAGGGGCGGGGGGGGGACTAAGCCTAATTGCCCCTCTTCACTTCCCTCCCAATCATCCATTAAATCCTCCATCAAAACCAGCGACGGGGCTTTAGAAAGCCTACTCCCCCCCCCCCCCCCCCCAACACGCACGCTCCTCCTCAATGCAGAGTAAATTATCTACACCCTGCAGAAAGCTGCATATATCCAGCGTTCCCTTCCTGTTGGGTGTATAAGTGGAAGTGACGGCTGACACTGGTCCCTGCCATGTTGGAAATGTTGTCATTATGATAACTGACAGCTGACATTGTCTCTTTCTCTCCGTCTCCGCATTTTCACTTCCTGAGTGTCTACCTACAAACTCAGCCCTCTGTTACTGTTGTCCTCCTCTCTCCCCTCCCTCTGTTTGGCTCCTTCTCATCTTCCTCTCTGTTTCTTTTAGCCCCCAAGCCTCCCCCCCGCCCCCCACCGCCTCCCCCCCTCCCAATTTTATAATTTTGCCAATTCCCAATAGGCTCTATGCACAGCAGCCATATTGGGAATGAATTGGGCCCCTTCCTTACTTCCTTCACAGGTGTTAACAATGATACTAATTAAGGCTCTGTTCCATTTAGTGTGGCACAGTGGTTGTCTTATTTTCAAGGACCCCCATAACTCTGAGAGTGTACAAATGGAACCAAATGGACCCTTACGGGTCCATTTGGTTCCATTTGTACACTCTCAGAGTTACACACCCACCATAAAGGGGCCATTTGGGAACCAAAATGGAGTGTTTCTAGTGAGCCAACATGCAATATCACCCTGACCAGAATGGAACAGAGCCTTCATTAGTACCATTGATAACACCTGTGAAGGAAGTAAGAAGAGGCCTAATTTCTTTCCAATATGGCTGCTGTGCATAGAGCCTATTCTCCTTGTACTCGTCATCAGCTGCTTCTTTTCATCTGACAGTGGATAGTTTCAATGGGAGGAACACAACTCCTCACTGAACAGGCGCTCCCGATCAACCTGTAGGTGTCGCTAGTGCCGTGCCGGCTTCCCTCCTGCGAACCTGGCCGTACAGCATAACATCAAGTTAAACGCTGCAACTTGTGAAGAAACATTCATTGTATTGGAGACCCATTGAATTTCCCAGGGACCCATTCAAATGACCACCCCGTGGGTGGTCATTTGAACTACATTGAAAACCTGACACCCTCACTGACCACGTAGGATTCCAACGTCAGTCTCTATGGTGGTGAGCGGGAACTTTAGGAGGGGTTTATTTGTCACTCACTCATACAGGTACAAGAAGAGAAATGTTGATGTGACATGTGGCATCCTTCTCTTTAGGGCCGTTCACGCTGAGGACCTAACTATAACCATAACTATACCATACCAAACTATAGCTATATCCTTTACTGTTGTATTTGATATAGTTGTGGTGTTGACGATTTTTTAAACTATACTTTTATAGTAGTGAACCACCCTTTGTCTTTCTCTCTATTGCTTCTCTGTCTCTCTCTCTCTCTCTCTCTCTCTCTCTCTTTGTGTCTCTCTGTTTCTCTCTCTCTCTCTCTCTCTTTCACACACACACACACACACACACACACACACACACACACACACACACACACACACACACACACACACACACTTTGTCCTGCATCATTTTGGTGCTGTCACTTCAGGAACAAAAGACCAGCCAATCACAATCAGGCAATTATATGACCCTGACTGAAGGGTAATTACCCACTATGCCCCATAATCCCCCTCTGCAGTTTTCGCACCAAATGACATGCTGTACATTACCACTATGCAGCACAAACGGACGCACACGTGTGTGTACGCGCACATAAACACACAAGCGTGCGCAGACTTAATATCACTCACTTTACATCCATGTTTGTGACAAAAGAGAGAAACATGCAGAACAAGAATACGTACCCCCCCAACATGTTTTCAGATGTGTGCGCACACACATACTGTACACACACTCTGATTGTTTGATTGATTGATTGACATTTGTATTGACAAACATGCATATACATGAACTTAACCATCACCAGTACAATACATGCCAGCACATAGAAAGTACTGGTTTCAGCCTCTATTAGATCGAGCATGTCTAAGCATATCTCCCCCCCCCCCCACACACACACACACACACACACACACACACACAAAAAGACACTGGAAAACATTATCCTGACACAAAGCAGATGTTTGGGCCTGGCTTCATGAAGATGCTTTACTCGCAACATGATCATTTAGGCTGTAGCAGTTCTGGTTTGACGAGATAATAATACAAAACAAAACAATAGACAGCAGACACATTCAGTGAGTCTTGTTTGCACATGTGTATTTTTATTGGTGTGTGTCCATAATCATTTTGTGTAGGTTTGTGTGTGTGTGTTTGTGTAGTTGCAGATAAGACGCTTATACAGTATGCATTATGGCATAAAGTGTGTTTCTGGCTGTGTGTAGACATGAATCGAACCACGACCTAAAGATCAAAACACTGTCAGTTAGAATAGATTAGACCATCTCTCTCTCACACGCACACACACGCACGTGCACTCACTCGGAAAAACTCGGAAACAACATCATCTCTGTTTATATGAGTCTGTGGTTTGTCATGGTCTGCGTTAAATCATCTTCGCACCATTTTAAACTCGAGACAACTTTAGTATTTAAATAAACGAACACACGGCATATCCCAGCTTAACCCTATGTTCATAAGCCCAATAATAATCATATTACTCTGGTGTTAAGTCTTATCATAAATTATTATATACAGGTATTTTTTCCCTTCTGAAGATCATGCCATGTTCACTTGTCATATTATGTGCTTTATGTGAGGTTTTGTGTCATTAGTTTTACGGTGGATTTAGTCTTTGTCGTTGTAATTAGGAACCCATTGTTCAAATCCAGCATTGCTAATATCAGCAGATTCCAGCCGTACTCTATGTATACTGATAGGGTGGATTAATACAAATTCTATGTTTGCATCGCTAATAAAAAAAACAAAAATAGCCTAATATTAATTTTACCTTTTGAAATACCAACCACATGATTAGTCTGAGCTTGTTGTTGTTGTTGTTGTCGTCTCTGAAGCTTCCTCCATCCATGCATGTGTTTATCTGTCTGGCTTAGTGTGTGGAAGGCGTGGGGGCTCTTCTGTTTTTACATGCTTTTATTTCTGTACCTTCTCCCCCCAAATATATGGGTTTGGGCCTCTTCGTGTCTTTGTAGCCTGGTACATGTGCTCGTGTGTGATCCATATATGATTTCGTGTCTTTGTGTGTGTGTGTGTGTGTGTGTGTTCGTGTGTGCGTTGTTATCTCGAGCTCCCAGGATTGACGAGGACTGACCCAGTGTCAGCCCTTCTAATGAAAAGCTTTTTATGTTGAAGGGCTGAGTGTTGTTTCTAATACAGATAATATTGATGTTTCATTCTGAGGAGCCGGTTAGGCCAGCACCTTCTGCGTTTCTCTTTAACCCATTGATACCTGGAACGCTTCTGTGTCACTTTAGATGTCTTTGGCTATTCAAAAATAGCAGATATACAAGCTCATAGCGCGGCACCGAGTGCCGCGCTATGAGCTTGTAGATCTGCTATTTTTGAAAAATCGTGAAAATATTTTTTTAATATTTTTTTCCGAAAAACTGTTAGGATTTAGATTTTTTTTAAGAATCGCCTCAGGTCTTAATGGGTTAACACATCTGAGACAAGGGACACACAAAGTGAGGAGGACCCCCCTGGTGACGGAATTAACTTAAATTTAACATAACAAATTCATTGCTTTGATAAGGCAAAATAAATCCCTATGTAGCCATGCGCATAAGTAGCCACGGATATGAATCAGTCATTCACTAGTGGAGGATGCATTACCCTTTTGTTACCCTCTGTTGCTCTTGACTATAACACAACGCTTCTTCACTGCATAGATGTCATTTGGTGGTGTCAGTGATGACGATAGAGGGCGCTCTTCCGCAACCTTTTCAGTGATCCTAGGACATTGGTTCTCAAAGTGGGGTCCGGGGACCCCCAGGGGTACTTGAGGGAGTTCCAGGGGGTCCCCAGCTAAATGATAGATTAGGCACCAAATGGACCCTTATTGGTCTGTAACTCTGAGAGTGTACAAATGGAACCAAATGGACCCTAACGGGTCCATTTGGTTCCATTTGTACACTCTCAGAGTTAAATTGACATAGATTTTACAATATAAATTGCGGTCCAAGTGATAGAAATGCCATTAAATGGGGGTCTGTAGCCCTAATGCATGTCAAACTGGGGGTCCTTGAAATTCAAATGGTTGAGAATCACTGCTAGAGCCGTAAAAAAAATCTCCTCTGTGGGCGTCCCTGGCATATCTTTTGAAATGGGGGTCCGCGGGCTAATAAGTGTCAATTTGGGGGTCCTTGACATGAAAAAGTTTGAGAACCACTGTCCTAGGACTCCCAAAGAAGAATACACCTAGAAATCACGTGATCTAAAAAAAATATCCAGCCCGTCCGGTCTAACGTTATCAGATTCATAAAAATACATTTATCTCTGATTTCTTTTCCCAGATTGCGTTTTTGGTGAAAACAAGCTATGTTCAACTGCTGATAACTAAAGAACGGAAGATCATGGTTGAATTGTTTTGTTAAAAATGAAAGAAATCTGATGTTTATATCGTTATTGGAAAAAAAAATCTGTGGGTCTCGAAAGATTAGTAAAAACGCTGGCAGTGGCTGATTAATTACCCCGTTAAGACCTGAGGCCGATTCTACAAATGTCTTCTAAATCTCAACAGTATTCTGAAAAAATGTATTTATTTGGCCGCCGACCCCCATCTCAAAATATTTTGTTCCAGGGACCCCCATGAAGCAAAGATTTGAGTTAAAAATGTTCGCTTTAAAACAAATATATTAAAAAATGTGCACACGTGTTCATAATTCTTCAAAAATAGCAGATCTACAAGCTCGTAGCGCGGCACTCGGTGCCGCGCTACGAGGTTGTATATCTGCTATTTTTGAATAGCCAAAGTGCAAAAGAATGCTTTTTTTAGCTCAAATCTAAAAATGACACAGATGCGTTCCAGGTCTTAAAGGGTTGGTTAATTACATAATTAAAATGTGTTAACGTGGTCTAATATAGTATTAAATGCTTGCGTATTTACTATTTTGCCAGAACGTCTGATAGACCTGTATATATACAGTAAAACAAATAGTCAGATATTCGTATTAAAATCCAGAATCTGAGCCCTAATATGTATACAAACCACTGTTTTTGTGTGACATGCTGCTTGGAAGACACACCAGCAGATGGTGTGAGGTAGCTTTTTGGTAACGGGTCAGTTGGGTCTAAATTCCCTAAAATCCCCCTTTTGCTGTTTCAGCTCGTGTCGATAACATCGATACGTATTTATTATGAATGTCATCTTTCAGGGTGGATGGAATTCAGACTTGCCGGGTCAATAATGCAGTTTTCTTTTCATAGTTTGACCCCAGCTTTCAGGGGTCAAATGGGTGGACAGGAAAGAGCAACAGTAACCAGTTTGTGTGTCTCTCTCTCTGTCTGCCTGTGTCGTGTACACAGAATACACATCCACACTGTGTGCAACCTGCTGACCCCTGACCCCCTCAGGTCATCCTTGTGAAGTGGCTATAATACTGGTCGTAATATTGACCTTGTACTAAAACAAACAGGGTTTGCTTATTGCTCTTCGCTTCGACACTTAACCCATTAAGGCCTGAGGCCGATTCTACAAAGTGTCTTCTAAATCCTAACAGTTTTTTGAAATGTGGCTCTATCAGTGGCTCTCAAACCTTTTCATGTCAAAGACCCCCAACCCGTGTAAAAATGTATCTATTTGGCCGCGGACCCCCATCTCAAAATATTTTTTTCCAGGGACACCCCCAGAATCAAAGATTTGAGTTACAAATGTTCGCTTTAAAAATATATCTATTCAACGTTTTGCACACATTTTCAGGATTTTTCAAAAATAGCAGATCTACAGGCTTGAGTGCCGCACTACGAGCTTGTAGATCTGCTATTTTTGAATAGCCAAAGAAATAAAAAATGACACAGATTGACACCTATTATACCTCATCGTATGATGGTGTCGCCCCGGCCAAAATATGTTCTTTTTTTCCAAAGAAACACAAATTATAAATGAACACCATTTGTTGTTATTGTTGTTGCCTATTATGGCATGCCAAAAATAAGGAACGCCAGGTTGAAAGTGGTTAATGCATTGGCGACATTTACTGTTGGGATTATCGTCCTTGTCGGTCTGTATGCGCGCACACACACACACACACACACACACACACACACACACACACACACACACACACACACACACACACACACACACACACACACACACACACACACACACACACACACACACACACACACACACATGCACCTACTATCCAAGTACTGTAGGTGTGTGGCAGAGAGATGGAAGTGCTTGTGTGTGAGTATGTCTCACATCAATGTGTGTGTTCTCTGCATGTGTGTGTGTTGGAGTTAACTGGGTATTTTGGTGTGAGTGAGAGTATGTGTGTGTGCATGCATGCATGGAAGCATTTTGTGTGTAAAAGGGATTTGTCACTTTGCGTTTACTAGCACTAGCAACATTATTTTGTTTTGTTTTTTGCATCTGCTGTACGCAGTACGGAAAGTATTCAGACCCCCTTACATTTTTCACTATTTGTCATATTGCAGCCATTTGCTAAAATCATTTCAGTTATTTTTTTTTCCTCATTAATGTACACACAGCACCCCATATTGACAAAAAAACACAGAATTGTAGACATTTTTGCAGATTTATTAAAAAAGAAAAACTGAAATATCACATGGCCATAAGTATTCAGACCCTTTGCTCTGACACTCGTATATTTAACTGAGATGCTGTCCATTTCTTCTGATCATCCTTGAGATGGTTCTACACCTTCATTGGAATCCAGCTATGTTTAATTATACTGATTGGACTTGTTTGTGAAAGGCAAAAACCTGTCTATATAAGACCGTACAGCTCACAGTGCATGTCAGAGCAAATGAGAATCATGAGATCGAAGGAACTGCCCCAAGAGCTCAGAGACAGAATTGTGGCAAGGCACAGATCTGGCCAAGGTTACAAAATCATTTCCGCTGCACTTAAGGTTCCTAAGAGCACAGTGGTCTCCATAATCCTTAAATGGAAGACGTTTGGGACAACCATGACTCTTCCTAGAACTGGCCGTCCGGCCAAACTGAGCAATCGGGGGAGAAGAGCCTTGGTGAGAGCGGTAAAGAAGAACCCAAAGATCACTGTGGCTGAGCTCCAGAGATGCAGTGTGGAGATGGGAGAAAGTTCTAGAAAGTCAACCATCACTGCAGCCCTCCACCAGTCGGGGCTTTATGGCAGAGTGGCCCGACGGAAGCCTCTCCTCAACGCAAGACACGTGAAAGAGTTTAGAATTAAGGCCAAAAAGTTCTATCTTGGTCTCATCAGACCAGAGAATCTTATTTCTCATACTCTGGCAGTCCTTCATGTGTTTTTTGGCAAACTCTATGCGGGCTTTCATGTGTCTTGCATTGAGGAGAGGCTTCCGTCGGGCCACTCTGCCATAAAGCCCGACTGGTGGAGGGCTGCAGTGATGGTTGACTTTCTAGAACTTTCTCCCATCTCCCCACTGCATCTCTGGAGCTCAGCCACAGTGATCTTTGGGTTCTTCTTTACCACTCTCACCAAGGCTCTTCTCCCCCGATTGCTCAGTTTGGCCGGACGGCCAGTTCTAGGAAGAGTCCTGGTTGTCCCAAACGTCTTCCATTTAAGCATTATGGAGACCACTGTGCTCTTAGGAACCTTAAGTGCAGCGGAAATGATTTTGTAACCTTGGCCAGATCTGTGCCTTGCCACAATTCTGTCTCTGAGCTCTTGGGGCAGTTCCTTCGATCTCATGATTCTCATTTGCTCTGACATGCACTGTGAGCTGTACGGTCTTATATAGACAGGTTTTTGCCTTTCACAAACAAGTCCAATCAATATAATTAAACATAGCTGGATTCCAATGAAGGAGTAGAACCATCTCAAGGATGATCAGAAGAAATGGACAGCATCTCAGTGAAATATACGAGTGTCACAGCAAAGGGTCTGAATACTTATGGCCATGTGATATTTCAGTTTTTCTTTTTTAATAAATCTGCAAAAATGTCTACAATTCTGTGTTTTTTTGTCAATATGGGGTGCTGTGTGTACATGAATGAGGAAAAAAAAATAACTGAAATGATTTTAGCAAATGGCTGCAATATGACAAATAGTGAAAAATGTAAGGGGGTCTGAATACTTTCCGTACCCACTGTATATACTGTATGTCAGGGATCTTTGACGTTTTTCATCCCAAAGACCCCCTAGTTGAGAGATGACGCAGGGACCCCCTCTTTATTGTATACAATTGTGTTTCAGATTAAACTATTTTTTTAAAACTTGGTCTTTTTCCCCTCTACACATATACCTCTTTGCCAAAAATAGCCGAACTACAAGCTCACAACGCCTCGCAGCGAGCTTGTAGATCTGCTATTTTTGGCTAATGTTCCCCTCAGAAACTGAATTCTAGGGTTCAAGTGGTTAATGTAAAAAAAAAATCCTATGTAGCCCCCCTATAGTAACTCTGAGGACCCCCTAGGGGTCCCGGACCCCTGTTGGAAGACCCCTGCTGTATGTGTTTGTTTGTGCATGCGTGTGTTTGTGTGTGTGTGTGTGTGTGTATGTCTCTGTGCCTGTACTGTATGTGAGTGTGTGTCTATGACAGAACCTGAAGGGCACCAGAGCCATAAAATAAAAAAAACTCCTCTCTCTTGTCTCGCTGTCAACCATGCTGCTCAATTATCATTTCTTCACCTCGTCTTGAATCGTAACTCATTAGGTTACGGCCTTTCTCACATCTACTATATGGTCTCTATCAGGGTGGAAACCTCATATCATCAAAACACGTCGCTTTTGCGCTGCGTTTCGAGTTTGCAGATCTGCTACTTTTGATGCTTTTGTGTGACGCTGTAGTATGATCAAGTAGGGCGTTCATTTACCAAAAAACACGTTCAGGCTCCATGCACAGCAGCCATATTGTAAAGAAATTGGGCCTCTTCCTTACTTCCTTCACAGGTTATTATTACCAATGATACTAATGAAGGACCCCCGTAACCCTGAGCGTGAACAAATGGAACCAAATGGACCCGTAGGTCCATTTGGTTCCATTTGTTCACTCTCAGAGTTATACACCCGTAAGGGTCCATTTGGAACAAGGAACCATGAGGGTCCCTGGACCACACTTTGAGACCCACTGGTGTGGCAGAGTGTTTCCAGTGAGCCAACATGCACAATACCAGCACCCTGACTCTGTTTGACCAGAATGGAACAGAGGCTTCATTAGTATCATTGGTAACACATGTGAAGGAAGTATGGAAGAGGCCCAATTTCTTTACAATATAGCTGCTGTGCATAGAGCCTATTATGGAGATGAGAGGTTTCTGCCCGACAGCAACGATATGATGCCTGACAGTGTTCATGGCCTGTGTGTGTGTGTGTGTGTGTGTGTGTGTGTGTTTTATTTGTAACTCTGGCTTTACTGGTAGTCCTTGAGAAAGGGTATAAGGCCCATAAACGCCTCCTGCCGTGTGTCGTATATGGGAGCGAGGTATCAGCCATACGCTGAATTATGAATCATAACTTATTAGGCCATGGCCTCTCTGGTAATTTACAGCAAAAGTGACACATATATCAGTCTGCATAGACACCCCACATACATCATTCTGCCTGGATGGATTTCCTTTCACTGTGTGTGTGTGTGTGTGTGTGTGTGTGTGTGTGTGTGTGTGTGTGTGTGTGTGTGTGTGTGTGTGTGTGTGTGTGTGTGTGTGTGTGCAAACAGACGCATGGTAGTGTGTGTCTGAAATGCAGTAGTGTAAAGTACATTTACTTAAGTACAATTTTGAGGTACTTTTAATTTACTGGAGTATTTCCAATTGTCTATACTTTTACTTCTACTCCACTACATCTCAGAGGCAAAACTTAGTTACTAGTTACTTTGCAGATATACATATATTACATTATAAAACATACATGAACCACTTTAGCCCTATTTCATACAGTACATAGGCTATTTGAAAATAGCCGATCTACAAGCTGACAACGCGTCGCATGGCGAAGCGTTGTCAGCTTGTAGATCGGCTATTTTCAAACATTTTAGTACTTTTACTTTTGGTACTATGGGTACATTTTGATACCAATACTTTTGTACTTTTACTCAAGACATTTTTTAATTCCGGACACTTACTTGTAACAGAGTACTTCCACTTTGCAGTATTGATACTTTTACTTAAGTAAAACATTTGTGTGTGTGTCTGTGTGTGTGTGTGTGTGTGTGTGTGTGTGTGTGTGTGTGTGTGTGTGTGTGTGTGTGTGTGTGTGTGTGTGAGTGTGAGAGTGAGTGAGTGTGAGAGAGAGAACAGGGGCATGGTAGTGTGTGTTTGTGTGTCTGAAATGTGACTTAGGAGTTATTAGTGAGTTATGGCTCATGGTGGGCATGGCTCCTGTAGTGATTTACAATGTACTGTACTAAGGCCTACCAGTCTACACTATAAATATCCTCACCTCTGGCAGCAGATTGGGCTAAAGGTGTGTTTAGAGGAAATAGGAACCGCACACTCTGTGTGTGTGTGTGTGTGTGTGTGTGTGTGTGTGTGTGTGTGTGTGTGTGTGTGTGTGTGTGTGTGTGTGTGTGTGTGTGTGTGTGTGTGTGTGTGTGTGTGTGTGTGTGTGTGAGAGAGAGAGAGAGTTTATGCACATGTTGATTGATATCTTAAATCATATTGACCATTACACCCTAATGGAGACCATATTGTGTGGGTGTGTGTGTGTGTGTGACACTCATGTGAACTGTCAGTGTGTCTTGTTTGAAGCATGAAGCGTAATGTCAAAGGTGTATTTGCATTTCAGCCTGGTGAATGATTTGGTTTGTCTAATGATCTGTGTGTGTGTGTGTGTGTGTGTGTGTGTGTGATTTCAATTGCACCCCACATTATTTGTCATTCTGCTGCTGACAATATCCAACTAGGTAATACCTTTTCTTAGACACACACACACACACACACACACACACACACACACACACACACACACACACACACACACACACACACACACACACACACACACACACACACACACACACACACACAGACTGCATAACTGACTTCACTCATAGCGTTTCATGCCTCATAAGTTACGTTCCACACGACTAGTGTACACACACACACACACACACACACACACACACACACACACATACACACA
This sequence comes from Gymnoscopelus microlampas, assembly GCF_963454915.1. Classification (NCBI taxonomy): domain Eukaryota; kingdom Metazoa; phylum Chordata; class Actinopteri; order Myctophiformes; family Myctophidae; genus Gymnoscopelus; species Gymnoscopelus microlampas. Next base: position 18,956,383 of record NC_139954.1, on the reverse strand, counting down.
CACACACACACACACACACACACACACACACACACACACACACACACACACACACACACACACACAGATGGGTATAACAATGTAATCGGTCTGGTACATTCTAAATGGCTCGGTGATGTTCCATTAGTTTGATTGCTTACAAGCCGTCACGCATGACAGGAGGAGAGAATAAAATCAGGAGGAAAGAAGCTGAATTAAATGGCTTTTTATGCTTTCATTTTATGGTGTGATTTAATATCACTCACTCTGCATCCATGTTTGTGACAAAAGAGAGACAGATTGTGTGGCTCAGACACTGATACACACACAACAAGAATACTCACCCCCCTCATGTCTTCATATGCACGTGTGTGTGTGTTTGTGCACGCACGAACGTACGCACGCATGCACGCACGTGCACAACAAAGCAGTGGAGTGGAATAATGGACACGGCAATATAATGGTGAACAGATTTTATCATTCACACACTTTTAACCACTGGCCATCTGCTTAATGCATGAATTCCTGTGTGTGTGTGTGTGTGTGTGTGTGTGTGTGTGTGTGTGTGTGTGTGTGTGTGTGTGTGTGTGTGTGTGTGTGTGTGTGTGTGTGTGTGTGTGTGTGTGTGCGCACACACGTGCACATGTACGTTCATGCTGCTTGGGTGTGTTTTTATGTGTGCATCGTGTTGTGTGTGTGTGTGTGTGTGTGATTGGATCAGTCTAAATCCTGAAGGGCTTGGACTGAGGCCAGGCACTAACGGTGATGAAGGGGGGTTGTCTATTTCCTGGAGAGGAATAGAACACCGCCACTGGAGATGCATTCGTATTCATACATACTCATGAATGGCAGACTGAATAATACCATATTTTACTTAAGACATGCAAGTAATTAAATGATAAGACAATATGGAATGGTAATTAAACAGATTGTTTTTGTGTTTTTGTTTTCAGCTCACCCATGCCGATGAGCTAATAACTTTGTTTTTATATGCTAATTGCTTAATGTTTCCGTCGTTGTCCCTGCTTCCGTTGTTTTAATCTTCGATGTGCAAATGAAATGTATTCAAGTTTTTGGGGTTTCATCATACGATGAATCCCCTCTTTCTGGTCATTATTTAATAGGTCAGATGCAGAAAAAAAAACTCCAGAGCAGAAGTGAATGCTAAAATATGTGCATTCATTCAGCTTTTCCCCTGGTTAGTTGATATTTTGGAGATTTGGGGTGACTTTCCTCATACATCAGCAACTTCTGCCAATGTTTTTGTACTATCTTCCTTGATTTTGCAGGCAGTAGGTATTGAAGAACCAGATGGCATTTCTAATTATCGTGCAGAACACAAACTCTTATCTTCTGTGAATGCACATTCAATAAACAAAATAAGTAGTAAACAACGGTAGAGTATAAGGCGTGTCATTGGGATGACATTGGGGGGGGACATGGAAAGATGTCATTATTATTATTGAAGCTGTTTAAGGAGGAAGAACGCTGGAGAGAGCAGACTTTCTTCTCCGTCTATAATGGAGGATTTTCTTAAAGGTCATGGGAGCCAGGCCTGTGTATCATTATCTGTGTGTCATCGTGTGATCGGCTGTTCATTAGGACGCAACGTGAAGCTCTCTAAACCATACTGAACCTCAATCTTCCCTCTCTCTCTTTGTCTCTCTCTCTCTCTCTCTCTCCTCTCTATACTGCACTTGCGTCTCCTTTCCTCCTTCTGCTGTGTCTTTCACCTCCCACTCCCTTTCTTCTCGACCCTCTTCACTCCTTCGCTCCCCTTTTCCTCACTCCTCCTCCCTGCTTTTCCTCACCTTTCGTTCCTTTTTTCCCTCTTCTCCTTGCTCCCTCTCTCCTTCCTTCCCTCACTCTTTTCCCCTCTGCACGCATCCCTCCAAATCTCCCTCTCCTCTCCCACAGCCCTCAAACATCTCGTCCTCTCTTTGCTCTTTCTTCTCCTCTTCTCCAGTGGTGGAAAAAGTACTCGAATGTGTTACTGTAGAAAAAAAGTACTCTGTTACAAGTAAAAGTCTGGAATTCAAAATGTTACTTCAGTAAAAGTACAAAATTATTTTGTACCAAAAGTAAAAGTACTAAAATGTTTGAAAATAGCTGATTTACAAGCTCACAACGCGTCGCGATGTGACGAGTTGTGAGCTTGTAGATCTGCTGTTTTCAAATAGCCTAGGTATAAAATAGGGCTAAAGTGGTTAATGTATGTTTTATAATGTAATCATTTATATCTGCAAAGTAACTAGTAACTAAAGTTTTCAAATAATTGTAAGGGAGTAAAAGTACAATATTTGCCTCTGAGATGTAGTGGAGTAGAAGTAAAAGTATAGACAATGGAAATACTCCAGTAAAGTACAAGTACCTCAAAATGTTACTTAAGTACAGTACTTGAGTAAATGTACTTAGTTACTTAACACCACTGCTCTACTCCATCCGTCCCTCTGCAGGCCTCTCTGTTTCACCCATCTCAACCGTCATACTTAAATTACTCTTTTCATCTCTCCGTTCCCCTGTCCCTGTCCTACTTATCCTTTGTCCCTCCTTCCTCCTCCTCCTCCTGAGGGGCCTCCACCTTCCTCTCCCTCGCTCTGTCCCTTCCTCTCCCCTTCGTGCCTCCTCGTCCCTCCCTGCTCCTCCTCATCCTCCTCTCTCCTCTAATGATCCCAATCATCCTTGAGTCACATCCCTGACTATAAGTGATCCCCAGAGCTAGAGCCTGTGTGTGGGGACACTGCATGTCTCTCTCACGCACGCACGCACACGCACACGCTCGCACACACCACACACACACACACACACACACACACACACACACACACACACACACACACACACACACACACACACACACACACACACACACACACACACACACACACACACACACACACACACACACACACACGCTCTTGCACTCACACACGCTCGCACACACCACGCACACCCACACACACATGCGCAAATGTTCAAGGTTTTTCAAAGATAGCAGATCTACAAGCTCATAGTACTGTACTCGGTGCCGCGCTCTGAGCTTGTATATCTGCTATTTTTGAATAGCCAAATACATCTTAAAATAACACGCTTGCACGCACACACGCTTGCACATACACACACACACACACACACACACACACACACACACACACACACACGCACACGCACACACGCACACACAGTCATGATCCATGCTGATACATATGTTGACCCCCCCTACCCCCTACCTCGGAACTGGAGAGAGAGAGAGAGAGGGTCGGACGAAGTGAGAGAGAATGAGAGAGCAGGGTAATTGGCCAGAGTGTATTATAGAAGGGGGGTGGTGGAGAGAGAGAGAGAGACATAGACATAGAGAGAGAGAGAGCGTATACGGGTGGGGGAAAAAAGGGGGTTAATTGTCAGAGTGAATCAAATAAAAGACAGGGACATTAGAGGTGTTGGGGAAGAGACACGATTAAGTAAAGACAGATGAAGGGTTAATGGTGAGAAAGGGTGAAGACAGACGAGAGAGAGAGAGAGAGAGAGATGCAGTAGATGGAGATAACGTGAGAGGGAGGAGGGGAGAGAGAGAGAGAAAGAGAGAGAGGGGTAATTGTCACAGAGTAATAAACGATCAACGCTTTCATCTTTTATGAGATTTGGCTCTCAATTAACCAATCACAAACGCACCTGAGCCCAACTTAGTCAAGACACATAGACGCCACACGGGACACACTGTGTGTGTGGGTGTGTGTGTGTGTGTGTGTGTGTGTGTGTGTGTGTGTGTCTGTGAGACTAATTGTGATTGCTATTAAGTCCACCTCTTCATGGGTTCATTGCAATGATGAATAGTTTTAATTAATGACTTTAATGGATGGGCTGTGATGAGATGGTAGAATAACTAAATAACTGGTTGACTGACTGTCTGTCGCCGGGCCGCTTTGTCTGTCAGGCTGTCCATTATTATTGTGTTTTAACCCATTGAGACCTGAAGCCGATTCTACATGTCTCCTAAATCTCAACAGTATTGTGAAAAACGTATGTTTCTATATCAGTGGTTCTCAATCTTTTTCATGTCAAGGACCCCCAAAATTATATGTATTTGGCCGCGGACCCCCATCAAAATATTTTGGTCCAGGGACCCCCCAGAGGCAAAGATTTGAGTTAAAAATGTTAGCTTTAAAAATATATATATTCAAAGATTTGCGCACATTTTCACGATTTTTCAAAAATAGCAGATCTACAAGCTCATAGCGCGGCACTCGGTGCCGCGCTATGAGCTTGTAGATCTGCTATTTTTGAATAGCCCAAAGTGTAAAATAATGCTTTTTTAGCTCAAATCTAAAAATGACACAGTTCCAGGTGTTAATGGGTTAAAGAACATTGCAGAACGGGAGGCGTAGCGCTATTGTGTGCCAGGGGGGGAAAAAAATCTATTTTATGTGTTTACGATAACATCTAATCTATGATAAGGCACTGAAGCGCAGAGTGTAAGCCATGTACTGTAGTGTAGATCAGTGATTTTCGACCCTTTTCACATCAAGGTCCATTATTTATTCGGCATTTGAGCCACGGACCACCAATTGATGAGATTTTGCCTCTCAGGCCCAAAACGTAGAATGTTTTGTTGTCGTTGGATACGATTTTGTCTGCAATTCCATGCTGTATTGATGTGGTACCAATAGGAGAGATAACGGGAAAACGTTGATCAAAATAACAATTCTTTAATTAAGTAATGCAGATGTTTATCAATAATTTAACTTTTGAGAACGTAAAATGAAACCAAATGGACCCATAAGGGTCCATTTGGTTTCATTTTACGTTCTCAAGAGTTAAAGATCTGATAAGGGTCCATTTGGTTACCAACTCCATCATTTAGCTGGGGACCACCTGGAACCCCCTCAAGGCCCACTGGTGGTCCCCGGACCACTGGTTGAGAACCACTGTTGTAGATCACCAGTTTATGAGATTTTTGAGAGAGATGAATCACCTCTCACACCAAAAACATCCCTAAAAAACATAATAAAAAAAAAAAAACTACATCCAGTTGAATATCTAGGCTCTAAGCTGCAGCGTATGAATCCAACAGCACTCAGAATGTTTTAAGATCTTCGAAAAAATGTGTTTTCCATTTAAAATGAGGATTTATCAGGTGTGTAGGAAGTACCTGATGATGATTAAAGTATGCAGATTTCCCCTGCACCCTGAAGATTGGGGTGAGGCTAGCGTGGAAATCCTCTCCTTACTGTACATGTAGCCTCCTAAAGTCCTGCTCATCTCAGTTTGACCACATTAACCTTGACGTCCCTATTTTGTGGAAGAAAATGCGAAAACAAATTTCAAAAATAGTGAAAATATCTACATGACGGATTGCGAGCTTGTAGATCTGCTATTTTCGCTATTCGTCATACGATGAAGTATAGGGCTGAAGTGGTTAAATTACACCTGCTACCATGGCTTACAAAAAATAACGATAAGTCAAAATAGGACAAAAGTCCACGATTGGAGGAGGATGCTGAAAGAAAGTTCAGACAAATAAGTGAATACGATTTGAACAGTGAAGAACCACAGAAGGATAATACACCAAGAGATTTATTACTTGAATGCCTTTCGAAACATATATGTTTTTAGAAGTGGTTTAAGGTCCGCACAGTTGGCGTAACCGTCTGGGCACCGGGGTCGCAGGTTCGAATCCCGATCCCGACGACTAGGGGTGTGCCGATACACTAATTTCACGAAACGATACGATACGATATTTGGCTCACAACTTCGATACGATTTCGATACGATACGCACTTTTTTTATTATGAAAATATATGGAGGAGAAAAAAAGAAAATGCAAACAAATAATTCTGTTTTTGCATTATTCAGACATGCAAACTTGTAGCTTTTCAGCTACAATAGCCGTTTTGAATCCAAATAGTATGACACCTGACCCGAAAAAAAACATGTTGTCACTCTTTTCACTTCGGGGCCGTTTGCATGCCTGATTATTATTATTTTTTTTCAAAAACGATATTTTTTTCCCCCAAAACGATACATATCGTCGCGAAAACGTATCGCGATATATCGCGGGACGATATATCGGCACACCCCTACCGACGACCTTTGCTGCGTGTCACCCCGCCATCTCTCTCCCCGTCAGTCTACTGTTCCTATCAATAAAGGCAGAAAAAGCCCCAAAAGATATCTTTAAAAAAGAAAAGTGATTTAAAAGCAGGGCCCTTGTATAGTGCACCGTGCTTTTCACCATCAGCGACGCTCGGATCTGCTTTGGAAACGGGGAATAAAAGTGATTCCAAAGGGAGATGATCAACACCGGCCGAGCCGGTAAACTAACACACCGATCTGTCCCACAATTCGCCCCGCTGCGCGACGGCGAAGGAGGCTAGAGTTCCACCGTGATGCTATCAAGAGACTCTTTAGATATCGTTAGCGCCGCGTTCAAAAGCAGCCGCGGTTCGGCCGAGGCCCGGCCGGTCTGGTGAAGATATGATCTATGGGAATGACTAATGTAATCACTGAGTGTACGCTGTAAGGTTTATGCCTCACCCCAATCACAGGGATGTTAGGAGGACCATCTCTCATGTCAACCTTTTTTTAGAAAGGAAGGAAACACACACACACACACACACACACACACACACACACACACACACACACACACACACACACACACAAATATACCCCCTGGCACCATCGGTAGGAAGATTTACATACATTGACAGAGTGAGGCGCCGGGCGGTGAGAGCTTTATAAAGAGTGAACCTGTCCCTGAATGTGTGAGTGATGATAACGGGCTCCCTCTAATTGCCTAACCCCCTGCTCGCTCACACTCAAATGCGCGCGCACACACACACACACACACACACACACACACACACACACACACACACACACACACACACACACACACACACACACACACACACACACACACACACACACACACACACACACAATGCATGTGTATATCATATACACACCTTCACCAGAGTTCGCACTTACACAAATGCATGCAAACACGCATACAGTACAACACACGCCTAGTCTCTCTCACATAATACACACAAATGCGCACACACACACACACACACACACACACACACACACACACACACACACACACACACACACACACACACACACACACACACACACACACACACACACACTGTCCCCCACCCACAGACACCATCAGTCCCCTGAGCAGCGACCCCATCATTTCTGCCACTCACCTTGAAGTGGAGGTAAGCGAGAGTGACGGAAGGGAGTGAAAGAGATAAAGAGAGAGAGAGAGAGAGAGAGAGAGAGAGAGAGTCAGTGCGTACAGTAAGAGTGAAATGGAGCTGGAGCTGATGTCAGACATGTCTCCGTGTACAGACAGACTTCACAGCTCTCTGCGTTCTCTGAAGAGAAAGAGTGAAGGGGGGGAAAAACCTACCCGAAAAGGCAGGAGCGGTTAGATGTCTTCCGTTGGACTTAAGACCTGTCTTTTAGCTACAGTAGGATGCTCCGGGCATAATATGCTTGGTGATTTGTTGGTAGAGTATGAGACTATACTGCAAAGCCTGCTCCAAGTGCTGTGGTCTTTTTGCTAAAGGTTTCTTTCATTTTTATTTTTATCCTGACGCTCAAGTCCTTGGAAAAACAAAAGAAAATCATAAAAATGGTGTGCTCCCTTAACCTGACTACGCCAGATGGAAGAAGCTTGCTTCACACATTTTGTTTCACAACCTACTTCCATCTGGTACCTCGGTAGCCCAACCGCTGAAGAGGGCGATCCCATAGATATAGAAACCTAGATACCTCATTGGCCTCTGCAGTTCGTTGGAGCAACTCGTATCGCGGCCGCCATTTTCGCGTAGGCAAACGGACACTCAAAGTGACTACTGGCCAATCACAGCGCTCACAGCGCGTTGACTACTGGCCAATCACAGTGCGTCTTTACTAAGACCTGTCATAATCTAGTTGTCCCGCCCCCACCTGCCTCTGATTGGCCTACCGAACGCCCCCTTCTGTGACACACGCAGAAGCTTCAGAGAAGCTTTCCTACGCTAAAATGGCCCCCGTGATACCAATGCCTCTGAGCCGAAGGAGGCGTCTACCTTTATATGTCTATGGGCGATCCCTTTTTTCAAGCTACTTGGCTGGTGATGGGATGGGACCGTCTGTCTATCCCCGCCTGGGCGTGCTAACTCCAACCAATCATATTGATGTGTTTACATGGCGTATAGTAGCTGCACAACTTGTAGTGTTGTTGTTCGTGATAGCGGCCACGATGAATAGTGAAAGAACTACAATGCGCTTCTCGATGGCGTCACACCCGGTAAAGATCCCGCCCGTAGCTGCCGCTGATTGGTTCGACCGGGCGCGGGTCGGTTCGAACTCCGATCTCTGAGCGTTCCCAGATGGAGGCTGTATTGTGAACTCAATGTGAACTCAATTACCGCCCCATCTGGCTGGGTCAGGTTAGTGCTCCTTATGGTTGATGCAGCACAACACAGACTTTTGTAGTGTCTATAAGACATATACTGTAGGAGTTTGGCTTTCCCGTTGGAGTATACAGATGATTTACTTGGATAAGATCAAAGAAGGGGGGAAAAAAATTGCCAAGACCCACTTACTTTGAAGTAAGCAAGCGAGGGCTTATTGGGTCTGACCTTGTAGATGGGCTGTTTACAGCGCATGGCGTCACCATTGCGTAACAAAGTATAACTCAAGCCTTAGGTGGAAGAACAGTTGAGCTCAAAGATGGAGATGGGATCATCAGCCGGGATCGTTTCAAATCATTTAGTTGCTGTTTGGCATTTGACGCTTCCCTATTACGCTGGCCAAACTCTTGAATAGCTGTTTATACAACCTAGTATAGCATGTGGGACATCATGGGGATGTTTGGTTCGGTTTGCCAGAGTGTTGTTGTGAGTCCGGCTGTCTTGGAGATAGGTGAGGTCTTGTGTGAAGTTGACAGCACAACACCTTTATCATGAGGAACTACATACTGTACATCAGGGGTCTTCAACAGGGGTCCGGTACCCCTAGGGGGTCCTCAGAGTTAACTACAGGGGGTCCGCCAAATCTTTGTGTGATGGAGGACATTAGCCGAAAATAGCAGATCTACAAGCTCAAAACGCCTCGCGCTGTGAGGCGTTGTGAGCTTGTAGATCTTCTATTTTCGGAGAGTTGGTGTAGAGGGAAAAGAGCAGACCAAGTACAGAGCCAACGGTCAAGTTGACTAAATATTGAGGGTTTAAAAGGTCTGAAAATACACATTAGCATGAATCCAACATATTAATAGAAAAGATAATGTGTGTCAAACAATTCTATAAAGCTATCTATGAAATCTGTGAAAAAGTTTATGCAGTGGAGGTCCCTGCTTCATCTCTTTCTCGGTTAAGGGGTCCTTGGCCTGAACAACGTTGAAGACCACTGCTGTACATGCACCCTCCACTGTTGTTGCGGCGTAGAAAACCTTCGCTGCATTGCTTTATCTTTTTTCTTTTTCCCCCCAATTCAGTCGTTATGCCCATGTGCCACCCATACACTGGGCTGCTGATAAATAAGACATTAAAATAATACTGTAGTTACTAGTATTTAGATGAGTTTACAGTCACGGCTTAGCTATAAAGCAGTCATACCACAAATTGAAAAAGCACACGCTGTTATTGACATGAATCCAGAACATAATAGCAGGCATAGGTCTATATTACTCACCAAATACCATCAGCACAATTATGTGAGCATGTTCCTCCTGGCTTTCTTTCCTGCCAACTCAGCAATAATGTCTTTGTAATCCAATGTCGCTGCAATGTCCTTTAGCTTTTCTTTAGTTTTTCAAATCTCCTCCATCTCATCTCCTCCATTCTCTTTCTCTAGACCATTGGTTCTCAAAGTGGGGTACGGGGACCCCCAGGGGTACTTGAGGCGGTTCCAGGGGGTCCCCAGCTAAATGATGGATAGGAACCAAATGGACCCTTATGGTTCTGTAACTCTGAGAGTGTACAAATGGAACCAAATGGACCCTAACGGGTCCATTTGGTTCCATTTGTACACTCTCAGAGTGAAATTAACATTAATTTTATAATATAAATTTGGGTCCCAGAGGTTTAAATGCCATTAAATGGGGGTCCGTAGCCTAATACATGTCAAACTGGGGGTCCTTGACATTAAAATGGTTGAGAATCACTGCTAGAAAGCCCTATAAACCTTCTCTTATTGGGGTCCCTGGCTTATCTTTTCAAATGGGGGTCTGTGGGCTAATAAGTGTCAATTTGGGGGTCCTTGACATGACAAAGTTTGAGTGGGCATAATTATGATAATGTAATTGCTATGTGCCCATAGCAAACCACTGCTCTAGACATCTTAGTATCCACATGCACGCGCACCGTGCAAAATCCCATGTCCGGCGAGCCCACCACAAAAAAAGATGTTTTCTTTTGTGTAAGGTCACGTATAGGGGGAAAAGGACTATGTCATCATATGCTAGAACTTCTAAGCCTACAGTAAATGATGACTAATAAAATAATCTTGTGTGTGAACATTCATACATTATAAAAACAAAATGCTGCCCATGCTGGTACAAAGGGAGGCCCACACAGGTGCGAGGTCCTTTACGGCAGTGGTTCTCAAACTTTTTCATGTCAAGGACCCCCAAAATGATATGTATTTGGCTGCGGACCCCCTGGCAGAAAAAATTCTGCCAGGGATTTTTCAAAAATAGCAGATCTACAAGCTCATAGCTATGAGCTTGTAGATCTGCTATCTTTGAATAGCCAAAGTATAACATATGGTTAAAGTGGTTGGAATGATTGAGACACTATATTAACACATTTTGTTGGGGACCCCCTGGTACCCCCTCCAAGGACCCCTGGGGGTCCCCGGACCCCACTTTGAGAACTAATGCTTTACGACCACCGCAATCTCTCCCCATTTGTGTGTGTGTGTGTGTGTGTGTGTGTGTGTGCATGCGTTCATTCGGTTGCCTCCATTAGTGCTTCCATGTTCGTCATGCATGCATGTGGCTGCGCTAACCGCTGAGCACCGTTCCAACGTTAACCCCCCCTCTACCCAGGTGCCCACACACACACACACACACACACACACACACACACACACACACACACACACACACACACACACACACACACACACACACACACACACACACACACACACACACACACACAACCAATGGTGGGCCCTAACGATAGCATCTGCAGACACTAATGAGTAGATTAAAGGCAGTGCCACAGCTCCACATAAGCACACAGAGAAAGAGCCCCATCACAAGGGTATCTGGGTCAACCACAGAGTAAAACCCTCGGCGCTGATTTAACTCTGGGAAAGGAACCGAAGGGTCCATTTTGGTTCCTCTCGGAGTTAAATTAATCCATTGAGACCGGGAACGCATCGGTGTCTGGGCTATTCAAAAATAGCAGATCTACAAGCTCATAGCGCGGCACCGAGTGCCGCGCTATGAGCTTGTAGATCTGCAATTTTTTTTTTATCGTGAACATTTTGTGCAAATCTTTGAATATATATTCTACAGTTTTTTGCTATATCAGCGGTGCTCCGACTTTTCCATGTCAAGGACTTCCAACGTGATATGTATTTGGCCGTGGACCCCCATCTCAAAATATGTTGTTCCAGGGACCCCCAGAAGCACAGATCGGGGTTAAAAATGTTCGCTTTAAAACGTATATATATATTCAAAAGATTTTTTTCTAAAAATAGCATATCTACAAGCTCATAGCACGGCACCGAGTGCCGTGCTATGAGCTTGTATATCTGCTATTTTTGAATAGCCAAAGAAATCTAAAAATGACACACAGATGCGTTCCCGGTCTTAATGGGTTAACTCTCAGGATTTTCTCAGTCCAGCTCCTTCTCTTTCTTCAGTGGAGTATTGGGAACTATAAGCACCACAGCCATCTACACCAGTCTGTCTGTCTGTCTGTCCTTACCTCTCTCTCTCTCTCTCTCTCCATTCATCGGTACACTCTCAGGACCTTGTAGCAAGCTAAGCCTGGTGTCATTGTTAACTCCTTTTTACTGGTTTCGTTGATGTCAGGGCGAGGAGAATAACTGCTATTCTAAAGGTTACACACTGTCTTTTTCGTGCGATCAATTCAGCTTAAAATATATTTTTTGTTTTGTGTATTTTGTGTTATTAGTACATTCACACAGAACGCAAATATTATGCAGTGTTAAAGTGACGTGGTTCTTATTTGTAATTTACAGAGGTACATTTTTCTGAGCGTTCGCGCCGCCAATTAAAGGCATCAACCTGTATGCACGAGGCATCAATTTATAAGAATAGTTTATTCACTGTTCGGCGAGTATTCTGCATTTGCAGTTACAAACTGACATTAAATCATTGATTTTCAACTGGAGACGGGAAGCCAATATGACAACACAATATACAAGATGTTGTTTTGAACTGTACAAAGTCTTCTGAGATGTGTCACCTGCATTGCAGCGAGGGTTTCTATCGCAAGTAACAACAGGATTAAGCTGTCTGATTGATTGGCAGTCTTTATTGACACAACTCAAATATGAGACACCGTCTCAGGATGCATCATGTCTCTGTACGATCATTGTCAAATGGATAAACAACAAAGTCAATGAAAAAATGCAACGCGTTGTGAGCTTGTAGATCAGCTATTTTGGCACCAGCGTGCAACTGCAGCATGTATAAATCAAGCTTTAGGTGTAGTGCAGTGAGGGGTTGTGTCTTCTTCAATTTGTGCTGACCTCTGCTCTATATTTCACAATGTAGCAGGCAAACTTTTTGCTTCTACTCTTGCCAAACTCACACATCAGTACACTATGGAGTCATGTCGTCAGTATGTATCGGTCAGAATCTTTGATTCGATTCTGATTCTTCCAAAGTTTGCGGGAGGGGGGCCCATTTGGCAAGAAATGACACAAATTACGAACGCAGCGTCTGATCTGCCCCAAATGAATTGAATTGAATTCCACATTGAGGAGCCTCTCAACAACGCAGAGTTTGTTGCCAAAATGTGTGTGTTTTTCCCACCAAATTAGGCACGAATGGTCTCATGATGAGTCTCGTGACAATGACAGTCAAACAGTGCTTCGATACTCCATACTGTTTGCCTGTGATTGCATTCACACATTTGTTTGGCAGGGCCTATTTCTTCCATGTTGAGGGATCTCTATAGAGTGCACCCTCAAAAACACTTTTTACTTCTGTCCATAGGGGGCACCGCAAAGGCGCACAGTTGCACTGTATCTCGTACATACTCTATTTTCCCTGCAGCTTCCCTGTGTCCTGACGGCTGCACCCCCACGACCAGTGGTGTAAATTAACTAAGTACATTTACTCAAGTGATGTACTTAAGTACAATTTTGAGGTACTTTTACTTTATTGCAGTGTTTCCAATGTGGGATTATAGGAATAAGGTATGAACCAGAAAATGAAAAAGTAAGCAGTTTTAGTTTTAGACGAGTTTTAGTTCTACGTATTTGTTTCCCTGTATAGATATACGGTAGTTGGATTGAAACATGGTGTTTGTCCTTGGCTAGAAACACTTTAACCTGGCTGCGTGTGCGCACAAAGACACACACACACACACGCGCACGCACACACACACACACACACACACACACACACACACACACACACGCGCGCGCGCACTTGGGAGAAGGTTTAAAGCTACATGCATGTAGGAAAGTGATTGTTCCTTCAGCAGCACGGGGTTCAGATTGACAGGGTGAAAGTGATTGTTCTCTCCACCAGACCTGAGCCCCATAATCTGTCTGGCGAGGGTCAGGAGACAACCTTTAAACAATTAACCCCCTAATCCCCAAAGTGCCTTCCTATTACGGACTGCGTGAATGGGTTAAGTAGCCGTCCTCTTGTTGTTGTGGTAAATTCAAGGAGCGGGGTTTGGTTTGCTGAAGGAAAACGGATTTTTAATTCTCCTACCCATTTCCAAAGTCATTGGAACCTTTAACAAGTGCCTGGATCACGTCTTTTGTCCCCATTTGGTCAAGTTGTCGGTATATGTTCTATATTGGAAGTTTTAGATCATTTTTTGAAAACGGATCTAAAAGCTCACATCTTGTGAGCTTGTAGATTGGCTATTTTCAAATTGCCTAGGTATAGAATAGGGCTAAAGTAGTTAATGTATGTATTATAATGTAATCATTTATCTGCAAAGTAACTAGTAACTAAAGTTTTCATATTATTGTAGTGGACTAGAAGTACAATATTTGCCTCTGAGATGTAGTGGAGTAGAAGTAAAAGTATAGACAATTGGAAATACTCCAGTAAAGTAAAAGTACCTCAAAATTGTATTTAAGTAGAGTACTTGAGTAAATGTACTTAGTTATTTTACACCACTGTGTGTGTGTGTGTGTGTGTGTGTGTGTGTGTGTGTGTGTGTGTGTGTGTGTGTGTGTGTGTGTGTGTGTGTGTGTGTGTGTGTGTATGTGTGTGGCCTATGCATGGTATAGATCTTGGTTCAGGACAGTCAGGTGACAGGCTGCCTGCTAAGCTTATTGACATGGTAATCCATAAAAAGCTGTGTGTGTGTGTGTGTGTGTGTGTGTGTGTGTGTGTGTGTGTGAGTCCAGCCTAATCATTGACATCGGACAGACAGCAGGTTGCGGTTCAAAAGCCTGTCAGAGTTTCATTGTGGGGCATAAAGCCAGCTGCCTGGGTTAAGACGGAACACTGAAAGGATGAAAGTGAATGAGGCATCAGGGGGATGTGCTGCTGCATTGAGCTGCAAGGCCTACGCCTCACCCTGCCTGCTTTGAACACCGTTATAACACCGTAAGCCTGAGAGACCACCAGGAACACCGCTATTATTCAACAGTCATCTTGATTCATTAAAATAACCCATTAAAGGGATAGTTCACCCCCAAAATGACTTTTTTTTCCTATCGATTAGTCACCTCATGGAGACTTGAATTCATGGATTTTTTTTGTTGTTTTTGTCGCATTCCTAAGACAATAATTTGATGACCAGCGGACCGGCAGGCTAGGGAGCGGTTCCGGTTGGAGACGCAAAGGAGACTCTTTGTGTGTCCTATCGGAACCGCTGCCCATCAAATTATTGGCTTAGGAATGCGACGAAAAAAGAAAAAAAAGTCTCCATGGGGTGACTAATCGATAGAAGAAAAGATTGTTTTTTTGGATGAACTATCCCTTTAAGACCAGAGGCCCATTCTACAAATGCCTTCTTAAATCAGTAGTTCTCAAGGACCCCCAAATTGATATAGGCCTATATATATTTGGCCGCGGACCCCCCATCTTAAAAATGTTTTGTGCCAGGGACCCCCAGAAAAGAAGATTTGTGTGTAAAAAGAAAATTCTAACTATTTGAAGATTTTTCTAAAATGTTCAAAAATAGCAGATGTACAAGGTCGCAGCGCGGCACAAAGTGTTTTTTTGAGAGAACCACTGTTCTAAAACCTGAGCGTTTTCTGAAAAAAAACTATGTTGCTACAGTATATATACTTGTTGTTAACTAGTTGTACGAACGCTTGTTTTCTATTGTTGTATTGTTTATTGGATCTTGTTTAGTCGATACACTTTTTTGTTTTAGCTCATGCTCATTTGATTTTGCTATTTTGTCTCATCTGTTTAGGGAAATAGGTAGCTGATATATAGCACTTTTACCTTAGCGCTAGGTATACTCTTGGTTGCTTGTTTTTGCAAAAAATGCACTTAAGACTTCTGGTGATTAGTAGTTTTCGTTCCCTACCTATGTTGAATACACTTATTGTAAGTCGCTTTGGATAAAAGCGTCTGCTAAATGACTGTAATGTAATGTATATACAATCTAAAAGGACACCGATGCTTTCCGGTTTTAATGAGTTAATTAAACCCATTGTCTCCAGTCAGTCAGTCAGTCAGTCAGTGGTTGGTTCTGAACTCTTGAAGTAGTTTTCATTGTTCTCATGATAAGTCACAACAACTTCTGGTGGAGATAGATGTGAACATGCTCTGACTCTGTACTGTTATGCCAGCATTATGTCTGTATCTGACTGTGTTTATGCCTCCTCCTCTGTCTCTGTCTCTCTCTCTCTCTCTCTCTCTCTCTCTCTCATTGGCGGTAAGCACAGCCGAAGAACCGGAATAACAATTTTCCTGGGTGTTATATTAGTAGAGGTGATGAATGTGTGTGGGCGTGTATGAGCTTGGGAGGGGAGGGTGGGGGGGGGGGGGGAGAAGTAATACAACATGTCGTACCTTGGCCTCCCCCCTCTGGGTTGTGTGTGTGTGTGTGTGTGTGTGTGTGTGTGTGTGTGTGTGTGTGTGTGTGTGTGTGTGAGTGTACTTATGTGAGCATTCAGGTGTGATTAATGAGATGTTTGCCCTCTTCCTTTATGAGTGTTCATAAATAAAAGCAGCAGCCATTATGTTGACCACAACGACAACGAGCTATCGCCCGCGGCTCTCCAGATGGGGCTCTCTCTCTCTCTCTCTCTCTCTCTCTCTCTCTCTCTCTCTCTATACTGTACCTGGCTATAGCTAGTTTGTTGTCTAATGCCAGGTCTGTGATGATGTTATCCATTTATCTATCTGCTTTAAGGTCGATGTTGATGATGTTGCTTTTTTTAAAAGAAAGGTGTAGCAATCCACTACCTGTATATTTAACTTTTTATATTGAGTCACACAGCCTCCATATGTTAAGGGAATATTATGTGTTTAGGGAGTCACTGGAGGAAGTCTTCAGGATGGACTCTAACGCAGTGTTTCTCGAACATTTTCATGCCAAGGACCCCCAAAATTGATATATATTAGGGAGTGGACGGCCATTTGAAAAAGAAAATTGTGCCAGGGACCCCCAGAAGAGAAGATTTATGTTTAAAGAAAATAGTGAAAAATATTCAAAAGTTTCCAAACATTTTCAATGTATATATTTTTTGAAGCAAACATTTTTATCTCAAATCTTTGCTTCTGGGGTTTTTTTTGGAGACGGTGGTCCGCAGCCAAATCACATATCATTTTGGGGGTCCTTGACGTGAAAAGGTTTGGGAACCACTGGTCTAGAATGTAGCCAGTGTTTGGAGGATGGTTGAGAACATGGTCAGGACAGAACGTGTCCATCTGTAGCGCCGCGTGTGTCACATCTCCACAATGCTGCTCCATATGGCCCAATATGGTCCACACACACTCACAGCCTCAGGGAACCAATGGTGGATTGTAACTGGTTAACACATAATCACACGCACAATGCAGCACTGGACATGAGTGTTTGTATTACCATACTTGTGAAGACGCAGCAACAGTATTAGTAGGACTACTCTTTTTTATGAATGCCATCATTTACAACATTTTTAACCCTAACCATGAAGACATGGTATCAGGTATTCTTTGGCGTGCATCACCGGCACACGACTAAGTATGAATAACAGGCAAAACTCCAAGTTAACCAACCCTACACACACACACACACACACACACACTCACACTCACACTCACACTCAAACATGCACAAATGCCATCTGTTGGACTGTTGAGGTAGCAGAAGTTGTCATTATGTTTTGGCTCGGTGACAGAGGCTTGTAGTTTGACTCAAGTTCATGAAGATGCTGAGGCAGTTTTTATAACTGCTACAGCTGGTCTGGGATCTGTCTCTACTCTT
>NC_139954.1:18930522-18938598 GCF_963454915.1 Gymnoscopelus microlampas | reverse complement strand
GATATATTGGGAACAAAACTGGATATTGGGACATCACAAATTCTCACCCTGGTGGGCGTGGCAGCCATTTTTCAAAATGGCCACCAGCAGTTGATCAAATCTTCCTAGTTTTTGTCCTAGTAGGCTGAAATGTTGCTCAAGTATGTGAATATGAAGGTGTGTGGGTGTGCTCATGCTAATTGCCTAAAAGGGGGCGTTTCAATGGGAGTGGCCTAGTTAACAGCAATATTTTGGGAGAATTGTTCAAATGGTGATACAAGCGAGACATTTGGTACAAATCATCTTCGGAGATCACACTTCGATTTAGGACACCGGGCCAGTCATAAATCAAAGATGGCTGCCAAAATGTGACTGTTTTTGCATTTCTGCATAATTCTGACTATAATTCTTTGAGGTAAATTACCAAATCACCAAAAAGCACTCCCATAGTATGTTTTGAACATTTTCAAATAGGAGTTACCATTTACGGTGAAGGTGCCAACTCAGCATATCGAGTAGCATGGCTTGAGTCCTGTGGTAGGTACTGGGAGCTGATGTTAGGTGTGAAGATGAAGAAAGAACAATGCTCTGTGGAGCTCAGGGAGGAGATAAGAAAGGCAGCCAGAGAGATGAAGAAAGTAGGGAGGAGTACAAAGAGATAAGGGGTAAGGCAGAGAGAACATTGGTGAGGGTTAAGGAAAAGAGTATGAGAAGTTGTATGAAAGGTTGGACACCAAGGAGGGAGAAAAGGACCTGCACCGATTGTTTAGACAGGTACTGAGATGGGAAGGATGAGCAAGAGGTTAAGGTGATGAAGGATGCCTGGAAATGTTCTATTAACCAAAGACAGTGTGTTGAGAAAATGGAAGGAGTACTTTGAGGGAACGGATGGAGGACAGTGTCGGTGTTATTCTATGCATAGTGGCTCATAGGAATAGACTATGTGACAACCAGGAATAGTTTGGTGACCACTGGAGAGACGGTTGACAGCCGGAATGTAGACAGCATCCGGGAGCAATATGGGTTAGCGCCCTAGCCTGTGTCTTCCGTGAGGCGGAAGCCCAACAAATCCATGGTGAGGCCTTTAAGGAGGGCTATTCAAGCAAGCTGCAAGTGGAGCCTGTAGTACCACCACGGCCCAAGAAACCATCACGCCAGAATTAAATGTTTAGAACAGGGGAGTCTGGTGCAACGCTCAGGTCCTGGACCTGGTGAGACGAAGGAGGAGCCCGGCCAGGAGGCCATCTACAGAGCCTAGTCCCTCCACATGCCATATCCTCCGCTCTCCCCCAGTCCTGGCAGAGTAGCCCCGGATAAGCGGCCTGAGAGGCCCTGTCTTGCCCTAAGAGGACTGACCGTGGGTAGCTACTGGGATGTAAGTCGGGCGCTTGACAAACCCCAGCCCGGGTCACCTCGGCGAGGGTGTATGTTGCGTACCCACCACCCATGTTGAGACCCGAAACACCGATCAACCCCAGGCTACAACACTGATATGTCCCAGGTGCATCCATGTGATGTTTTTCTGTATGCAGGAGTTATTTGTAACAGAAGGATACCAGTGAGAGGGAAGATGTATAGGACGGTAGGGGGACCAGCCATGAGGCTGTACGGCTTGGAAACGGTGGCACTGACGAAAGGCCAAATGCCAAGGCGGCGGTTTAAGGATGCGGTGAGAGACGACATGCGGGTGGCTGGAGTCACAGAGGAAGACACAGAACTAGATGGGAAAACATTTATACATGTTCAGAAGTCATGAGATTTTGTCGTTGAGTTTGACTGTGAGCACAGTTGTATGGCGTGTTTTTGAAATGTTTTAATTTAGATGGTTAGAAATGGTAACTCCTGTTTTAAAATGTTCAAAAACATACTATGGGAGTGCTATTTGGTGATTGACCTCAAATAATTAAAAGATATGCAGAAATGCAAAAACAGTGTTGGCAGCCATCTTGAAAAAAAATGGCTGCCATCTTTGATTTAGGAGTGGCCCGGTTTTCTAAATCGAAGCGTGATCTCCAAAGATGATTTGTAACAAATTTCCAACTTGTATCACTATTTGAACAATTCTCCCAAAATATTGCTGCTAACTAGGCCACTCCCATTGCAACGCCCCCTTTTAGGTAATTAGCATTAACACACCCACACACCTTCATACTCACATACATCACGCAACATGTTAGCTTACTAGGACAAAAATTAGGAGGATTTGATCAACCGCTGGTGGCCATTTTGAAAAATGGCTGCCACGCCCACCAGGGTGAGAATTTGTGATGTCCCAATATCCAGTTTTGTTCAACATATATCTATCAACAGAGCCGCCAAATGTGGTGCTTTCATCATAAAATGAACGATTGTTTTGGTGCCCCATAGGCCACTCCCACTGCCACACCCCCTTTTTGGAAGATGGTATGAACAGTTACTCAGCTGTTCATGACCAACCTTTCCACAACATTTTGTGAAAATCTGTACATCTATATCAAAGTTATGCAATTTCTTTGATCGGCCACTCCCATTGCCACACCCCCTTTTAACCAATTGACACGAACACGCACACACAGCTGCACAAACATATACTTGACCTTCATGCAACATTTCAGCTTCCTAAGGCAAAATCTGTAGCTGCTAGAGGGTGATTTAGGAAGGTTTGGTGGCCATTTTGAAAAATGCCTGCCACGCCCACAAGGGTGAGAATTTCTGATGTCCCAATATCCAGTTTTGTTTCCAATATATCAATCAACACTTCTGCCAAATTTGGCGCTTTAATCACAAAATTGAACGATTTTCGTGCTACGCCGCCAAGCTATAGTGGAGAAGAGATCCAGTAGAACTAAGACTAGTGGAGGAGAGATCCAGTAGAACTAAGACTAGTGGAGGAGAGATCCAGTAGAACTAAGACTAGTGGAGGAGAGATCCAGTAGAACTAAGACTAGTGGAGGAGAGATCCAGTAGAACTAAGACTAGTGGAGAAGAGATCCAGTAGAACTAAGACTAGTGGAGAAGAGATCCAGTAGAACTAAGACTAGTGGAGAAGAGATCCAGTAGAACTAAGACTAGTGGAGGAGAGATCCAGTAGAACTAAGACTAGTGGAGAAGAGATCCAGTAGAACTAAGACTAGTGGAGGAGAGATCCAGTAGAACTAAGACTAGTGGAGAAGAGATCCAGTAGAACTAAGACTAGTGGAGGAGAGATCCAGTAGAACTAAGACTAGTGGAGGAGAGATCCAGTAGAACTAAGACTAGTGGAGAAGACATCCAGTAGTAGAACTAAGTGGAGAAGCTCATAGCGCGGCACAGGAGTGTGCCAGACACTCCTACAGAAGAGTGTGATTGTCTCACACCTGTGAACACAGAAAGGGTGTAGTATCTATCTATAAAAAGATCATGATGGTATCATTTCTGTAAGACACTCTTGATGAAGTCCCAGTGGGACCGAAACGTTCAGTGTGTGAATAAACGTGATGCTGCTGAGCAAGAGCATGGGTGCTGTTTTTTCTTCATTTCTAGTCATTCTGTTACTGTCCAGTCCAACACACCTACAGTACATCTGAGCTCTGTGGATGTGCGTATATTTCCTTCTGCAAAGCTGCAGACATGACTGCGTACATCACAGTAGCACAACTCCTTTTGGGAATGATTGACAGTTTGTTTTCCGTCAGTACAGCAGCTCTTTGGGGGAAGTATAGACAGGATGATTTGCTGCAGATGTAAGAACTGCCCCATTGATCGTGTGTGTGTGTGTGTGTGTGTGTGTGTGTGTGTGTGTGTGTGTGTGTGTGTGTGTGTGTGTGTGTGTGTGTGTGTGTGTGTGTGTGTGTGTGTGTGTGTGTGTGTGTGTGTGTGTGTGTTTCTTTCTTACAGACACCCCACTGTTGGTGAGGAGTAGCAGTGATTCAGCCCTCAGCCCCCCCATGGAGACAGATCCACCCCTCACTGATGACAACAACACCGCTATGGTGAGATTAAGGAGCACACACACACACAAACACACACACACACACACACACGCACACACACACACACACACACACACACACACACACACACACACACACACACACACACACACACACACACACACACACACACACACACACACACACACACACACACACACACAGCTATGAATCCACAGTTAAACAAGTAACAGTTGAAGGACTCAAATATTTTGATGTCTTAATTCAATGTTTCTCCAAAGTGGCACGTGGAGGTAGTACGTGAGAGAAAGTGGAACATTATTATTATTATTAGCTACAGGTATACTTGGCAAATAACAAAAAAAATACGAATATTATCACTGGTTTTGAAAATGGTGCATTTATTTTGGTTGAAAACCTTCACCTGTAATGGAGTGCCCAAAATAGGGCATGTTATTCTTTATTTTGGGCGCATTTTATGCTTTATTTAGAGAGTGTGTGAGAGACATGCGAGACATGACGAGGACGTTGGATTCAAACTGGGGTTGTCGCCACATTCACGAGGAGCATACGGTCAGTGCACTAACCGGCTGAGTCACAAGGCATCCCCACTGTTTTGTTTCTATGGAAACTAAACTACCATAACGTCGCTGTCGTCTATTTTGAAAACGCGGTGACACTGGGTAGCACTGGGTAGCACAGACAAGTCCCAGAAGTTTTAGCAGTTTATTCTTTTTTTTCCTCCTTTTTAATTTGTGTTCAGTGCCCACTTCAAAAGTAGGCTCCAGACTAGAAAATTGGAGGAGCCCTCAGTAGAAAGTAATTCATCCAATTTGTCTGCTCTGTTTACTTCTGAAGTAGCAAAGTAGTACCAGCTGGTGTGACGGCACTCGCTTCCTCTTGGGACAGAGGTGTCTTACTAGTCTAACGTCCCAAGCATAATGTCATTTTATTTGATGGTGTGGTCAATAGAAACACACATTTTTGGTAGTGGAGGATGAGACGTCCTCCAAGGGTCAACACACGTGTGCTGCACCCATGCACACGCAGGCACGCACGCACACACACACACACACACACACACACACACACACACACACACACACACACACACACACACACACACACACACACACACACACACACACACACACACACGCACACACACACCCCCCATTGTGGAGAGTTGTTTTATTGAGACAGGCAGGCGAAAACATTCCTTAGGCATCAAATTGCAGCCACTGCTGTTTTGTTAACTGAACACCTTGTGTGTGTGTTTGTATGTGTGTATGTGTGTGTATGTACGTGCGTGCACGTACGGGGTGTGTGTGTGCGAGTGTGTGACTCCAGGTTTCACGGTAGCGTCACGCTCTCTCTCTTATCCAGACACGCTTTGTCACATAAAATTCCACTAACGAAGACGGATGACTCTCTTCCCTTTCTCTCTCTTTCCCTCTGTCTCTTTTCTCTTCCTTTTCTTTTCCACAGGGCAGAGGGCAAACATCTGCCCCTTTTTCTTTAACCCCCCCCCCCCGTTCCTCCCTCAAATCCTCACACACCTCTCTCCCCTCTCTCTCCTCCACGGGTCTGTTTTTCCTCTTACGAGGCACATCGCCTGGATCAAATAGTGTTACATCTGAAAGCCTGAGGTATTTTGTCCTCTCTCACTCCCCATAATCCTCCCGTCCGCCACCCTCCTCTCAGAAAATGATGGAAAGTTTCCGTTCCTCAACGCCACAGGGCACATTCTGAGGTAATATATCGCTTTCACCAGAGAAAAAGATTGACGGCAAGGACTAAATCAATATCGGTATTGAAAATGAAAATGGAAACAACGGAACAATTTAATTGGTTATAGTTCTTGGATGTACAGTAACATCCCCCTCTCATTTTTGCATTTGAGAGTTTGGCATTTATCAGGGCGTCAGGGTGGCACAGGGGGAAAGCTCCTGACCACCACCACAGAGATAAGGGGATTGAATCATTGTTGCCAGATTTTGCAAGAGAAACAAGCAACCAGGTTTATGAAAACAAGCCCAAAAGAAGCGACTAGGCCACATGAGCGGATTGAGCGCTCACACACACACACACACACACACACACACACACACACACACACACACACACACACACACACACACACACAGCGGCCTTTTGAAAATAGCCGATCTACTCACAAACGCTTCGCAATGCAACGCATTGTGAGCTTGTACTGTAGATCTGCTACTTTCAAAAGATCTTGAAAGAAAATTTGAAATATTTTGAATATTTTTGAAACATTTTAACAACACAAACCTGGCACACTGTATTTTAGGATGAGGGGGTCCACGAACAATTACATATTAATTTATTAATTTGGGGGGGTCCATGACATGAAAATGTTTGAGAACCACTGGTTTAAACAACATTTAGGAAGCAAGCCCAATTAATCAATTACACTAACACACAAACAAGCCCCCGAAAAAATGTAGCCTGCAACTAATATTTACAAGCGACTTCACTGAAAAACAGCCCAAAGTCGCTAATAATAAGCAAACTTAGCAACACTGGATTGAATCCTCTGTGGTGTGTCTGGCGTGACCAGGCATCCACACAAGCACGATTGGCCGTGTTTTGGGAAAGGAACGCTGGGTTGGAAGGGCAGGATGCCTGCCAGTGGATGCTGTTGAACTATGAGGAGCAGGTGTTCCTCTTCATTGATTGATTGAATACTTTATATTAAGACCTGAGGCCGATTCTACAAAAAAAGTTCTAAATCCTAACTGTTTTTTGAAAAAAAAACTATGCTACTATGTCAGTGGTTCTCAATCTTTTTCATGTCAAGGACCCCCAAAATGATATATATTTTGCCGCCGACCCCCATCTCAAAATATGTTGTACCAGGGACCCCCAGAAGCAAAGATTAGAGTTAAAAATGTTCGCTTTAAACAAACTCTCAAATTGGCTATTTTTGAATAGCCAAAGTGTAAAATAATGCTTTTTAGCTCAAATGAAAAAGTGACACAGATGCGTTCCAGGTCTTAACACATTGGCTGCCAATCGCGTAGATCTACGCGAACCTATTTAAAGCCGCAGCGTGCCAATCGCGTAGATCTACGCGAAAGGTCTTTTTTGTAGTTTACATTAGATTAAGTCATTACCTACATTGACAAGAAATTTCATCCATCTAGACCACAGAAAAGTTGTAAAATATCATTATCTGGTCAAGTGATAATATAAAACTTGTTATTCAAAACACTAAAGTCACATAAAGTCACATAAAGTCATATAAAACTGAAAGTCTGATCCGAGCAGCAAGCGGCTGCCTGTGTTGAGTGAGGCAGCAGCACCCGTGGCAAGCAAAAAAAAAAAAAATGCGCACTGAACGT
The DNA here is from genome assembly GCF_963454915.1 of Gymnoscopelus microlampas. Classification (NCBI taxonomy): domain Eukaryota; kingdom Metazoa; phylum Chordata; class Actinopteri; order Myctophiformes; family Myctophidae; genus Gymnoscopelus; species Gymnoscopelus microlampas. Next base: position 18,931,340 of record NC_139954.1, on the reverse strand, counting down.
TAGATTACCCCCTCAGGCACAAAATATCATCCATCTAGACCACTAAACCTATTATTACAAAGCACTGAATCTGCATAAGAGCAGGGGGTCCGCGAATCTGTATCACACCGAAGGTTTTTTCTGTTTTTATAAAGTTTATCCGACTCCGAGCGATCAGCGTCTCTCCCCCTGCTTGGCTGCATTAGCCCTCACTGATCACTGAGTGCGCGCACACACACACACACACACACACACACACACACACACACACACACACACACACACACACACACGCCAAAGCCTGACATCGGGGACCCCCAGTCCACGGCCCGCCTGGGGGTCCCCGATCGATACACAAGCACAAGCCTGTCGCCTCTTTTTTCTCCAAAAAAACAACACGCTCCGACCGCAACCCCCCCTCCCACACACACACACACACACACACACACACACAGCCCTGGTTCAGAGCGTACACACACACAACCTCCACACACACACACACAACCTCCAACCGTCAGGCGGGGACCCCCAGTCCACGGCCAGGGACCCCCTGGCCACCTGGGGGTCCGAGGGTCCGAACGATCCGCACCTCCCCACACACACACACACACACACACACACACACACACACACTGAACACAAAACCTCCAACCGCCCAGGGACCCCCCACTGTCCACCTCCAGTGAAAAATAACCTCAGCCTACCTTTAGCAGTTTTCTGCAACACGGTGGGATGTCCATATAAAAAATAAACTCCATAGACACGGTCGCCTTTTGTTTTTTCCTCCAAGGAAAGACTGGTGATGCGAGGTTACTTGTTTTTCAAACAAAGTAGCGATG
>NC_139954.1:18918022-18928022 GCF_963454915.1 Gymnoscopelus microlampas | reverse complement strand
CATCTGTGTCATTTTCAGATTTCTTTGGCTATTCAAAAATAGCAAACATCTGCTATTCATTTTTTTTTAATCGTGGAAAATTTGTGCAAATCTTTGAATATATTATGTTTTGAAGCGAACATTTTTAACTCTGATCTGTGCTTCTGGGGTTAAACCTGAGGACGATTCTACAAATCGTAGTTCTCAAACTTTTTTCGTGCCATGGACCCCCGACATGATATGCATTTGGCAGCGGACCCCCACATCTAAAACATATTTTGTTCCAGGAACCCCCCCAGAAGAGAAGATTATTTTGTGTTTAAAAAATTCAAAATCGTTCAAAAATGTTCAAACACTTTCAAGATTGAAAAGTGTTGTGCTCTGTTGTTTTCAATTTTCTGATTTATTGTCCTAGTTCGATCATCATGTGCTTGTCTTTACCGTTGGACTGTTATCCCTGAACACCGTTCTACCTCCTGATCCAATTAGCAGTTACACACTGTAAAATCCTCAGTGTTCATTTAACTCTTAGTGTACAAATAGAACCAAAGAAATGAAGGGGGAAAAACACAACATAAAAACAGTCCATTTAAGACACCCAGATGGACATCAGCCAATCCCTTGAGGTCATCAAACCGCTCCCGTCTGATTCCTGATTGGCCAGTTGGAATCCCTCACTGATTCGTTAGTTAGCCGCCGGGATTTCACTTTGAACAAACACCTTGACCCACCCTGTGTTATGTTTGCCTGCTCGCATTCATGTGTGTGTAATGTATTGTGTGTGTGTGTGTGTGTGTGTGTGTGTGTGTGTGTGTGTGTGTGTGTGTGCGTGCGTGTGTGCATGTGTGTCTTTACAGTTATTTTGGTCACTGTCATTGTCCCCTAGAGAGGGAGAGAGAGAGAGCAGAACTGTTATCTATCAACCACACTGTCCTCAGTGTATTTACACTCCAAGATAACATTGAGCACATTAAAGCTATCCATTTTGTTCTGATTTTATCTCAATGGGAAAAAAAGACATTATACAAACACATGACGTCACACAATTATAACGGACTATTATATCAAATAAAATGAAGACATACATAGACACACACAATAATCAGATGATCATACAAGATAAATTGTTAATCAATTTTCATGTGTAGTGAAGGCTATTGAAAGTAGAAGAATGTTTCATATACAGTCGCCTATAGGCTATATTATGCTCCATACTTTAACCACTTTCAATCTAGCTTCCCAATTTTATACTAGGCAAAAAATGTATTATTTAAAAAAAGAATGAGCATACACAAGATACATTAATAAAAACGACAACAAATTCATTCATTTTTTAAAATGATTTTCATTTGTTTATTCGTATACTTTGATTGATTGATTGAATACTTTTATCAACAGTTTGCAAAAAAAAAGAACAAAGTACAGTTTAATACAAATGCAATGCTAAAAGGATTGAACCCAAGAAAGCACTATGGCTTGTTTACTTCCATTGGGGTCCTGTGTATTCAATTTATAGAAAACAACTTAAGTATATTGCGCCTAAACATGCAATTAATTAAGGAATGAGACTTGGCACTGGGTGAAAAAATGGTTTACACAATCGTGGGGGAAAAAAAAGAAAAAAAAAAAGGAATGAGACTTATTTGTTAGTGTAATTGTCTTGGGCCGTGCAGATGTTTAAAAGGTAAACCACGTGATTCCTGGTCTCCTCTTTGGTCCTGCTGTCCACCACCACAGAGCAGAGGTTCTTCTCTGTAACTCATGGCCTGATGGCCCGTTCAGCTTGACAAGGTTCCCAAACCTTTCAGGACATAACCGCCCCAAATAACCCCCCCCCCCCCCCCCCCTCCCCCTCAAAACAAAATCATTTGGGGAAAACCCCCTCGGGGTCCTCGACCCCCGGTTTGTGAACGATTGGTTTAGGAAACAAGTGTTCGGCACATATGAAACTTCCTTTTTGAAGAGAATTGATACGCTTATGGCCGGGCGCCTGTCCGCTGTGCCATGTGATCTCCTCTCTGGGTCTGTTGTAAGACAAAGCTGTGGAATGTGCTCTTGGTTGAAGTTCCCTGTTCTTTACATCCCAGCTTTGTTTACACCACACTATCAATCCTACGGCTGTCTATATGAAATATCACCTGGTGTCATTTACACGTCAAGGCCTGTCCAGATTGTGTGTGTGTGTGTGTGTGTGTGTGTGTGAGTGTTGCCAGGTTTTGCGAGAGAAGCAAGCTACCAGGTCTGTGGAAAACGAACCCAAAAGAAGCAACTAGGCCACATGAGACCTTTAAACCTATATACCACGGCTATTTGAAAATAGCCGATCTACAAGCTCGCAACGTGTCCCAATGCGACGTGAGCTTGTCGATCTGCTATTTTCAAAGAAAATCTTGAATAACATTTTCAAAATGTGGAATATTTTTGAAAACACAAATCTTGTATGGGGGGTCCCTGGCATAAAATATGTTCAGATGGCGGTCGGCAGACGAATACATATTAATCAGGGGGTCTTTGACATGCAAATGCTCAAGAATCACTGGTTTAACCCCCCCCCCCCCCAAAAAAAAAACGCAACCCGCAACTACCAATATTTACAAGTGACGTTACTGAAAAATAAGCCCAAAGTCAAACATGGCAACACTGGTGTGTGTGTGTGTGTGTGTGTGTGTGTGTGTGTGTGTGTGTGTGTGTGTGTGTGTGTGTGTGTGTGTGTGTGTGTGTGTGTGTGTGTGTGTGTGTGTGTGTGTGTGTGTGTGTGTGTGTGTGTGTGTGTGTGTGTGAACCCGCATGCCTGAGTGCACACATGTGATCACATCACAATAACACCAGCTGGGGAGTCGATCTCTTTCTGCACCATGGTCTGTGTAGGTGCACGCTCCTTGTGTTCCTCTACGCGCTGGGGTTAAAAACCTTACCAAGATGGATTGTGTTCAACTTAACCCGTTAAGACCCGGAACGCATCTGTGTCATTTTACGATTGTTTTGTCTATTAAAGAAATAGCAGATCTGCTATTTTTTGAAAAATTTAGATAATTTCTGTTTTTTAAAGCGAAAATGTTTTCTAACAGTTTTTTTTTAAATAACGTATGTTGCTATAATATCAGTGGTTCTCAAACTTTTTTCATGTCAAGGACCACCCAAAATGATATGTATTTGGCCGCGGACCCCCATCTCAAAATATTTTTTTCCAGGGACCCCCCAGAAGCAAAGATTTCAGTAATAATAAAAATAATAAAAAAGTAAAAAAATATGTATTCAAAGATTTGCACAATTTTTTACGATAAAAAAAAAGCAGATCTACAAGCTCATATCGTGGCACTCGGTGTCGCGCTATGAGCTTGTAGATCTGCTATTTTTGAATAACCTAAAAAGAAACCTAAAAAATGACACAGATGCGTTCCCGGTCTCAATGGGTTAAGCTTATCCTCCAGGAAACCTGCTGCAATACATCTCTAAAGGCAATTGAAATGCTTTCCACTAAATTAAAGCCCTGTAGTGCATGTTACTAACATTATGTGTAGGTAATGGTATGTATGCGTATGCATGTATTCCACATGCCACATAATGGCTGTAGGTTCCAGCACGCAACAACAGGGCAAAGTTCTTGATGGTATTACCTTATAGAACCACTGGTTCTCAAACTGGAGTCCGGGGACCACCAGGGGTCCTCGATTCAAATTCAAAATCATCAAAAGTAGCAGATCTACAAGCTCAAAGTGCGTCGCGTTTCGAGTTTGTGGATCTGCTACTTTTAATGCTTTTGTGTGACGTTGTAGTTTGATCAAGTAGGGGATTAATCAACGAAATAAACACAAAAACAATTGAAATATACTGGATTTGAAACCCTGACATGAGTTTCGGCCCCTGTACGTTGATCAGCAAGGTGCCATGGTGCTCTTCCATAGTAATCTGCAATAATTATCCCTCCTTAAGCCTGGTTGCACGCTGGTGTCGCATGCCGTAAATAGCAGATCTACAAGCTCGCCACGCGTCGCATTCGTGACGCGTGGTGAGCTTGTAGCTCTGCTATTTACTGAGCACGGCACCGGCACGCAACTAAGTATAACTGAGGCTTTAGCCCAGTGGTTCTCAAACTTTTGGGGTTTTGGGGTTCTCAAACCCCAAAACCGTGGACCCTCCATCTCAAAATATTTTGAGATGGGGTTTTTGAGTGAATTTCCTTTAATAGCCAAAGTATAAAATATGGTTAAAGTGGTTCAAGTGACTGTGACATTATATTAACTCTTTTTGCTGGGGACCCCCTGGAACCACCCCGAGGACCCCCTGGTGCTCCCCATACCCCACTTTGAGAACCAATGCTTTACTTTAGACTGTGTGAACGTGGGAACTCTGCTGTCACGTCGCGGCGCGGCGCTTCGTTCTCGGCTGAATTATAAAGAACCATAAAGTCCAAGGTCGGAGCAATTATTTGACTAGCACAGATGATTCTTTAATGGAGAAGTGGACGGGCGAGAGCAAGGAGGGGGTATTTAAATGGAGACGTCGAAATGACATGGTTCAAAGGAGTTATTACTGTGTCAAAAAACATATATATACACTGTCATTCTCAGTTTCTCTCTCTCTCTCTCTGTCGGTCTCTCAGTGCCTGTCTGCCTGTCTGTCTGTCTCTCTCTCTCAAACATGCTCTGCTCTTATAACTGCCAGAGAGTCATAGTGGTAAATGACTCTGTGACACTTTATAAAAAAATAACTCTTCTCTTCCATTTCCTCTGTTGGTGTATATCTCTCTGTCTGTCTGTCTGTCTGTCTCTCTTTCTGTGTGTCTCTCTCTCACTCTCTCTCACACACACACACACACACACACACACACACACACACACACACACACACACACACACACACACACACACACACACACACACACACACACACACACACACACACACACACACACAGAGCAGTCTCTTTCTTCTATGCTACTGTAGGTTCAGAGGGAGGTAATGGCGCTGGGTAATTGTTCAAATTGTCACTTGCCCTTTTGGAGAGAGCAATGAAGGGTACACAGAGAGAGAGAGAGAGAGAGAGAGAGAGTACTTCCCTGGTTAGTCATTCTGTCCCCATACTACCTTAATTCTGTTTTTTCGTGTATTCTCTCTCACGGCTTCTCAACTGTTTCCATTCAAAACTAAATGTGTGGATGGATGGATCTCTCCTTTCTTCTCCTCCCCTCATCTTGCCTTTTATTCTCTGCTCTGCTGTCCTCTTGTCTCTGGAAGGCACGCGTGATCATAGGAAGAAAAACACACATCTTCATCATCTCCCATTGTTCCTACCTGTCTTACTCACGCCGTCTCTCTCTTGTGCACACATGCACGCACACACACACACACACACACACACACACACACACACACACACACACACACACACACACACACACACACACACACACACACACACACACACACACACACACACACACACAGCTTAGTTACAATGTGTTAATTAGGCTGGGAGTATTTTCTCCTGCCAGGAATCCAACTGGGGCTAATAAGGCAACACAGCACCTATTTATCATTGTACACCTGAGGTGTTTTTTTTTTTCTTCCTGTTTGTGTGTGTGCGTGTGTGTGTACATGTTTGTCCCATATATGTATTTATATGTATTCTTGTGTTCCATTGGGCCCATGCTTTTGTTCACGAGTGTACATGCGTGCGTGTATGTGTGTGTGCGCTTGTTTATTTGTGTGTGTGTGTGTGTGTGTGTGTGTGTGTGTGTGTGTGTGTGTGTGTGCTTGAATGGTAGTGTGTGTGTGTGTACATGTTTGTCCCATGTATGTATTTATATGTATTCTTGTTGTGTCCCATTGGCGCCCATACTTTTGTTCACGAGTGTGCTTGCGTGCGTGCGTGTGTGTGTGTGTGTGTGTGTTTGTGTGTGCACGTGCGTGCGCTGCTTGAATGGTAGTGTGTGTGTGTGTGTGTGTGTGTGTGTGTGTGTGAGCAAGTTTGCCTATACTGTACCTAGTTAAATTCTCAGCTGAGAATATGGGAGCTGATCACCCCGTAAAGAGCCGAACACCTATTCATTAGCCCATAAAAAGAACATGACGGGTACTAAACTACATGACAAATGACAAATCAAATGAGATTCTCTCTCTCTCTCTCTCTCTCTCTCTCTCTCTCTCTCTCTCTCTCTCTCTCTGTCTCTCTCTCTCTCTCTCTCTCTCTCTCTCTCTCTCTCTCTCTCTCCCCCCCCCCGTCTGTCTCTCTCCACTGGGCTCTCCGTTAATACTGGAGATAAAGCACAGGTTGTGCTTTCAGGAATAACAGTGAAACGCTTTTAACTTTGAGGTTGAGGCTTCAAATGCAAGTGCAGTTTAAGGAAAGAGGCTGCAGTGAGCTTCTAAGATGTCATTGCTGTCAGGAACGTGCTTCAGCATGTCCTTGACGTCGTAAAGTAAACCGTTTGAATGAAGTAGTGAAACAACGTAGAGAGTTTTTAAAGCTTTACTGAAAATCTTTCCGATAGGATCCACTCATTGTTGTTCCAGGAGTATCCCATGATGTTATAAAAATCAACCAACGCCCAGCAATGCTACCTATCCTTTAACCCTTTAAGACCTGAAGCCGAACAGTTGTCAATGACCCCCAAAATCATATGTATTTGGCCGCCAACCCCCATCTCAAAATGTTTTGTTCCAGGGACCTCCCAGAAGCAAAGAATAGTTCTTTTTCACGATTTTTCAAAAATAGCAGATCTACAAGCTCGTAGCGCGGCACTCGGTGCCGCGCTACGAGCTTGTAGATCTGCTATTTTTGAATAGCCAAAAGTGTAAAATAATGCTTTTTTAGCTCAAATGAAAAAGTGACACAGATGCGTTCCAGGTCTTAAAGGGTTAATCTCATCATTGCCAGGAAGTTGCTGCTTCTCATGCACTGGTAAAAGAAAGAAGCCCCCACAAAGATGTAGCTTAGCGACCTTAAAAATACAGCTCTCGTACTTTGACAAGTAGTTTGCTCACTATCTCACTCTCATGATCTGTATAGTGACTGACAGAAAGGTAGGGCATTGGGGGGGCGGTTGGAGTCAGAGACGGATGATCTTAATTGTTACGCTCTCTGTAAACTTGTGTTTTTAGCTTTTTGTAGGTTTGTATATTGCTCTATGTGGATCCCAGGAAGAATAGCCGTCGCCATGTGTAACAGCTAAAGGGGATCCTAAATAAACTCAGACACACGCGCACGCGCACACACACACACACACACACACACACACACACACACACACACACACACACACACACACACACACACACACACACACACACACACACACACACACACTGCAACATGCATTCCTTTTGGTTCATTGCATACATAAACACCCTATAGTGTACACACACACACACACACACACACACACACACACACACACACACACACACACACACACGTACACACACACACACACAGATAAACGCGCGAACACACATATTCCAACATGCATTCTCTTCAATTCATCATGCGCGCTTCGGCAGCATTTTTCAGGGAACACTTAGCTTGATTGGTTATTCAGTAATTAGTAATATCGCTAATAGTTCGGTCTTTTTATTCGCTTTGGGGCAATAATTAGATTGGACTGAAATGAATAGATGCTAGTGAGGCCCATTTATTACAAGCATCATTATTCAAAGGTAGGGCCATCCATCACTGAGTTTAACCCTTTCAAGCCGGGAACGCATCTGTGTCATTTTTTGATTTCTTTGGCTATTCAAAAATAGCAGATCTCCAAGCTCATAGCGCGGCACCGAGTGCCGCGCTATGAGCTTGTAGATCTGCTATTTTTGGGAGAAACAAAATTGTGAAAATGTGTGCAAATCTTTGAATATATATTTTTTAAAGCGAACATTTTTAACTCAAATCTTTGCTCTTTGTTCTCAGACTTTTTCATGTCAAGGGCCCCCAAAATGATATGTATTTGAGTGTGGACCCCCATCTCAAAATATGTTGTTCCAGAGACCCCCCCAGAAGCAAAGATTTGAGTAAAAAAAAATCGCTTTAAAAACAAAAATATGTATATTCAAAGATTTGCACAAATTTCCTGATTTTTCAAAAATAGCCAAAGAAATCTTAAAATGACTCACAGATGCGTTCCCGGTCTTTATGGGTTAAGTGGGGATATGCCTACCCGTTTTGTTAGCTTTTTGGAGAGGGGTCTTTCATGCTCTTGAATATAGATTGAACTGCCTTCGGTCCAGAGAGGCACGGCATGCAGTGTGAAGGGTCTTCACCGTAGCACAATGTTCATTAGACTGATGAGCTCTTATGATTTCATATAATAGGGAGCTTCAGCTAATTAGATTTTTCCAAGGAAGAGCGTGGCGTTGCTCTCCAATCCAAGTTTTGTTCCAAGTAGTTCATACATACAGTATATGGTTGCTGACGTGCAGAAACCTCTTATCTTTGGGTTGGCGGTGATGTCTGTCAGGCTCTGATGCAGCCTGACAGTTGAGTCCCGGGTTCGATTACCCGAGCCAGAACGGAACCTCATATCACTCTCTGACTCTGTCCCCGTTTTCTGTCAAACCTCCACTGTACTCAATACTCAATAGTACAAAAGGGGGGGGGATACTACTGTGTCACACAAAAGTAGCTACAATTAGCTTTTAACCCATTAAGACCTGAGGTTGATTCTACAAAATGTTGTCTAAATCCTAAAAAACGAAAAAAAAACGAAAAACAAACTAACTGTTTTTTTGTCGTATTCCTAAGCCAATAATTTGATGACCAGCGGACCGGTAGGCAACGGTTTCGGTAGGACACACAAAGGAGACTCTTTGTGTGTCCTACCTGAACCGCTGCCAGTAATCAAATTATTATATAACAAAAACAAAAAAAATATCCATGAATTCAAGTGTCCATGGGGTGACTAATCGATAGAAAAAAAAGTCATTTTGGGGGCGAACTATCCCTTTAAAGCTTGTTTATATACAGTCAGGTATACTGTAAGTATTGACAAATAACATCTTGATTCTATGTGTTTGGTCTGAATAACGCCCAATAACGGCCATCTTATCGGCTGTGTAGGCCTAATTAATACATGTGTGTGTATTTGAGGGTGCGTGGACATGTACACACTCGACCATGTTGGGGTTTAATGGCCTTGGCATGGCGGTGTGCTAAGGAACATTAACCCTTTAAGACCGGGAAAGCATCATCTGTGTCATTTTAAGATTTATTTGGCTATTCCAAAATAGCAGATATACAAGCTCATAGCGCGGCACCGAGTGCCATGCTTGAGCTTGTAGATCTGCCATTTTTTTTATCGTGAAAATGAGTGAAAATCTTGGAATATAGATATTTTTAAAGAGAACATTTTTAAAACATTTTATTCCAGCAAGGACCCCTAGAAGCAAAGATTTGAGTTACAAATGTCCGCAAAAAATATATATATATTTGCACAAATTTTCATGATTTTTCAAAAATAGCAGATATACAGCTTGTATATCTGCTTTTTTTGAATAGCCGAATAAATCTTAAAATGACACTGATGCATTCCCCGGATTGAATGGCTTAATACAGATATTAAATCAGACATACAGCTAAGCAACATATGACTTCCAATTATGCCTAATAGGTGCGCACCACAATTAGTGGACTGTCTGTTGTTTATGACAAAGTGGTTTGGCCCATTAATGTGGCCTGTCAACCCTTCAGTAATTAAGCTCACACAGGGTGGGATCTGTGGGCAGGACGGCTAATTGATTTCCTAGCTGTTGTGTCCTAATCTGTGCGTCCATCTATGGACCCGTCAGTCACCCTTATCCCTATCACCTGTTCTCTTCCTCTCCTCTTCTCTTCTCTTCTCTCTTCTCTTCTCTTCTCTTCTCTTCTCTTCTCTTCTCTTCTCTTCTCTTCTCTTCTCTTCTCTTCTCTTCTCTTCTTTTCGCTCTTCCCTTCCTCTACTCTCATCTCTATTTTTCTCTACTTCTAGTCACCAGTGGTCTAAAGTAACTAAGTACATTTACTCAAGTACTGTACTTAAGTTCACTTTTGA
>NC_139954.1:18910522-18913022 GCF_963454915.1 Gymnoscopelus microlampas | reverse complement strand
ACACACACACAAAAAAATACTTGCTTGCTGCATAAATATTAAGGAAAATTCCTTAGACAGAGACTTAAAGAGGTGGTGCCATGATTTTGCACTTTTTCTGTTTTTCATTAAGCCCCCTGGTGGTGTTTTTATGGTGTTTTAAGTCTTCTCTGACTATTTTGAGTTTCTTCCTGGAGGCTGAAACCTTGAGGGTCAAACGTGCCAATAGAAAAACTGCGCTTTAATGACGCAGTAGAAATACACCCTCCCCCTCATTATCATAACACAACAGGTGTGGGCATAAGGAGGAGGAGGGACTAGGACAGGTGGGTGGTCTTGTAGGAGGAGGCGGAGGGACTGGTTCAGGTGGGAGGTGCTAAGGTGAGAACCAGGTATACTTAAAATAAGCTAAAGTTTCGGTCCTGGGACCTTCGTCAGTGCTATACACAGTACAGTAGTGTTCATGTTTTGTGGATGTGTGTTTGGGTCGTCTGTGTGTGTGTGTGTCCAGGGGGTCTCGCAGGTTCGTTAGTACACTCTCATAATCATGTTAACCACTTTAACCATATTTTATATTTTGGCGTCTCAAAAATAGCAGAAAAACAAGCTCGAAGTGCTTGTTTATCTGCTATTTTTGCATAAAACAAACATAAACGCTGAGGGGTTTTACTGTGTGCCCGTTATGGAAAGCTCTCTATTGTCACAAGGCTTCTGAATAGGTGTGTTGTGTGTTTTTCTTGATTGTGTATTTCCGTGTGTGTGTATGGAGATACAAGAATGAAGAATATCTCTCTCTCTCTCTCTCTCATCTTCTCCCTGGTTCCCTCCCTCCACACCCCCCCCCCCCTCTCTCTCTCTCGTATTTTTAATGTGTGTGTTGGTTGGTTCTGCCAACATTGTAGTTGTGATGTTAATACCGTACACCAGGTGTGCAGCAGTTACACCGTTCTGCTTCCAACTACAGTAATCCCACTACAATAGGACCACCGCTGTGCCATTCACACACAGTCTGAGCTTTTCCTCTGCAGTGGGCCCACCTACTACGTCACCCACGCACACACACACACACACACACACACACACACACACACACACACACACACACACACACACACACACACACACACAAGATTAGAACTCGTTGGAAACAGTGGCGCACACGAGCGTGTTCATCCAACAAAAGAGGAAGCACTGATTTGAACGAGTTCTGATCTTGTGTGTGCGTGTGTGTGTGTGTGTGTGTGTGTGTGTGTGTGTGTGTGTGTGTGTGTGTGTGTGTGTGTGTGTGTGTGTGTGTGTGTGTGTGTGTGTGTGTGTGTGTGTGTGTGTGTGTGTGTAATCTGTATCCATGTTGTTTGTGTGTAGCAGTGTGTTTACGTTCAGACGTCTCCTCTCTGTGTCTCCGGTGGTCCGCTCTTTGAAGACCACCTTCACAAAGAATGAACAGAAGAGACAGAGGCACAGTGGAGATAAATAGTGCACAAATTGGGGTCCTCAGCAAAATGTGTTAATATAGAGTAGTAATATACAGTAGTGTCACAATCATTTGAACCACTTTAACCATATTTTATACATTTATACTATATTCAAAAATCGTGCAAATCTTTAAAGCGAGGGGGGTCCTTCCACAGCCACATACATGCGGGTCCTGGACATGAAAAAGTTTGAGAACCACTGAAGTAGAGAAACGGGGTGAGAGGTGGAGAGCAGTGTTGCCAGATCTGGTTATTATAATTTCCCCGCAAGATTATAATTGAAAATAGCAGATCTACAAGCTCACAACGCGTCGCATCGCGACGCGTTGTGAGCTTGTAGATCGGCTATTTTCAAATAGCTGATGTATATGTTAAAGTACTCATGTGGCCCCATAGTCGCTTGTTTTGGGCCGGGTTTCCTAGACCTGGTTGCTTGTTTCTCTCACAGAATCTGGCAACACTGGTGGAGAGAGCTCCGGCAGCGCTACCCTCCCTTTTTTATCCCCTCAGTGTCTATCTCTCTCTCTCGCTCTCTCCTCTTTCACGGTGAGGATCAGTGAAGTGGCAGGTGGATAAAGAGGACACCTGCTCCCTTCATCTCTGTCCCTCTCTTTCTCTCCACCTCCCTCTGCTCTCTCTCTCTCTCTCTCTCTCTCTCTCTCTCTCTCTTTCACTGAAGCGGCCTGTCTACCATCTCACTGAATGGCACAAATGGATCTGAAGTGTGTGTGTGTGTGTGTGTGTGTGTGTGTGTGTGTGTGTGTGTGTGTGTGTGTGTGTGTGTGTGTGTGTGTGTGTGTGTGTGTGTGTGTGTGTGTGTGTGTGTGTGTGTGTGTGTGTGTGTGTGTGTGTGTGTGTGTGGTTGTGTGTGTGTGTGTGTGGGGATGGAGAGATCAGAGGGAGAGCTGCAGAGATGGGTTGGTGTTATATTAATGTGGGCTATTCATTAGCCTTAGCCTTATTAATTCCACTCCCTCCTCTTCCAGCCTCACATCTCTCCTTCCTCCCTCCTTTCCTCCCTCCCCCTTTCCCTCTATTCCTCTGCA
>NC_139954.1:18850522-18905522 GCF_963454915.1 Gymnoscopelus microlampas | reverse complement strand
TGTATCGCAGACTGAGGATAGAAGTATCTCCTTTTTGAAAAGAGCCCCGGTGTCATTGTGTTTGTGTGAGCATTATTATGATGCTGCTACCACACTGTGACTCACACTGTCTGTTGCTACTGTATGGCTCTCGTCTCGGAATATCATCGCTTCTCAAACCTTTTTGTGCCAAGGACCTACAAATGTATGTGTGTTTGGCCCGCGGACCCCCACCTGAAAATGTTGTGTGCCAGGGACCCCCAGAAGAGTAGATATATGTAAAAAAAACTCGCATTATGTCAAACATTTTCTATATTTTTTCAAAGATTTTCAAAAATAGCAGATGTACAAGCTCGCAGCGTGACCAGGGGTCCTTGGGGGGTGGGGGGGGTTCCAGGGGGTCCCTGGCAAAAGTAGTTAATGTAGCATCACAATTTATACGTTTGTCTATTCTAAAATAGCTCACAGCGCATGACTTCGTACTGCACTGCAAGCTTGTACATGTGTTATTTTGGAAGATTCTTTGGAAACCGTTGAATCATTTTTAAGGTTATTCAAAGTTTAAAGTTTTTTTTTTTTTAACATACATCTTCTCTTCTGGGGGGGTCCTTGGCACAAAATATTTTCAGATGGGGGTTAATGCCATGAAATTGTTTGAGAACTACTGATGTATGTATGCAACATACAGTATGAATGATGTCTCTCTCTCTCTCTCTCTCCCCTCCAGGTCTCTGGGTCTGTACATCCGTGGGGTGGAGGAGGAGAGTCGCTCCAAGAAGGAGGGATTGTTCCAGGAGGAGGAGTGTATCGTCAAGATCAACCTCACTGACCTCATGGACAAGACCTTCAGCCAGTGAGTGGCACTGTGTGTGTGTGTGTGTGTGTGTGTGTGTGTGTGTGTGTGTGTGTGTGTGTGTGTGTGTGTGTGTGTGTGTGTGTGTGTGTGTGTGTGTGTGTGTGTGTGTGTGTGTGTGTGTGTGTGTGTGTGTGTGTGTGTGTGTGTGTGTGTGTGTGTGTGTGTGTGTGCTAGTGAGTGTGGGGCTAGCTACTACCTACACTTCCTTACTCATCCTAACCTCTAGGATGAGTAAAGGGAGTTTGGGGTCAAAAGTCCATAAAATATGTCTGAAATAGACCCGGTCACTAGTACCAAACATGTACATTGTAAATATAGCAGATTTAATAAAGGTGAAGGTGAATACAAAATAGCAACTTTAAAAGTACATGTTACTAACTACATTTGTGACCAGTGACTGTAATTTTTTTATAATCCATTGACCCATTAAAACCGGGACAGCATCTGTATCATTTTTGATTTTAGCATTGGCTTTTCAAAAATAGCAGATATACACTGTATACTTTGTGCCGCGCTGCGAGCTTGTACATCTGCTATTTTTGAAAAATCTTGAAAGTGTTTATGAATGAAAGATTATGAATAATTTTATATATTCTAATACAAATCTTTTCCTCTTGGGGGTCCCTGGCACAACACCTTTTCTGATGGCCAAATATATATATCAATTTGGGGGTCCCTGGCACTTGGAACTATTGATTTAGAAGGCATTTTGTAGAATCGGCCTCAAGATCTTAATTGGGTAATCATCAAAAATGAACGCCCTACTTGATCATACTACAGCGTCACACAAAATCATCATAAGTAGCAGATAGCTTGTAGATCGGCTTCTTTTGCTGAATTTGAATCCTGAAAATGAACAGTTTTGAACGTGTGAGGTTTCCCGCTCGACAGAGAAGAAATCCTACATCAGTCAGGTCCGACAGTGTGTGGGCGCATGTCTGCACCCAAACCTTTTGAAGTCCAGCACAACTGCTGTTTCCCCCCCTCTCTCTCTCTCCCTCTCCCCCCTCTCTCTCTTTCTCTCTCTCTCTCTCTCTCTCTCTCTCTCTCTCTCTCTCTCTCTCTCTCTCTCTCTCTCTCTCTCTCTCTCTCCTCTGTCCGTTTCACTCTCTGTTCATTGTCAGACAGGCTTATCTTCAGCATTGTCCTGACATCACAGGCAAAAGCGGAACAGACAGTTAACAGATGTTTGGAGAGCATAGTGTGTGTGTGTGTTTGAGCCACCTATTGTGCATCCGGTCGACTCATCTCGTCTCATCAAAGGGAATATTTGTCCGTAGAGATCTCTTTTTATTTATTTATTTATTTATTTTCTTTTGAGAGAGCAGATGAGTCACACAATACAGGTCGTACAGTATCACGCCTCACTGGGCCTCGCTCATTGCCCCTCGACAAATGGGAGAATGAGCCGAGATACATTACAATGACATTAGAAGCGGGTTGTGTGTGTGTGAAATCCTCACCCTGATCACAACGGCCCGGGCAGTTAGAAACATCTGTTAACCCATTAAGACCGGGAACGCATCTGTGTAACCACTTTAACCATTATTTTTTATACTTTTATAAGTGCAAATATTTGAATATATATATTTTTCAAAGGGAACACTTTTGACTCAAATCCTTTTTTCTGGCGGGTCCCTGGAACAAAATATTTTCAGATGGGGGTCTGCAGCCAAATACATATAATTTTGGGGGTCCTTGACATGAAAAAGGTTTTAAGCACCACTGATATATACTGTAGCAACATACGTTTTTCAGAAAAAAATGTAAGGATTTAGAAGACATTTGTAGAAGATTGTAACATTTTTCAAAAATAGCAGATATACAAGCTCGTAGCGCGGCACTCGGTGCCGCGCTACGAGCTTGCATATCTGCTGTTTTTTAATAGCCGTGGAAATCTAAAAATGATACACGTTACACGTTCCCGGCCTCAATGGGTTAAAGCCATCGCCGTAGATTATGGTGGCCTAAGTAGCCAGCCCCGTTCATGGGATTAGCGTTCGTCTGTGAATGTCATAATGATTATAGTAACATTACAATGTCAATACGTACCGTACAATAGCCGCGGTCCAGCTGTGACTGTCGTAATAGGATTATGCTGTATCGGAGGTGGGTGATCCCCTGCTGTAGGTAAATGGATTAGTACTGGAGAGGCTGGCACCCTATTGTTCAAAGACTACAGCTTTTGGACACACGCAGGACGCAACACATGTAACTCGCGTACACAAGCGTACACGCATATGCCTACTATACACAAATAGACCACGGCTGAGCTGCTGGTCACAATTACAATATTGAATTCGGAACACGCTGCCCTTGGGTTCAGGGCTTGGGCAAGGTAAAGAACACGCACGCGCACGCATACACACGCACTCACACACACACACACACACACACACACACACACAAAGGCGTTCCAACATGGCAGGTATATAGAGATAGCTTGGTCCAGGACAATATGTGTCAGTAGGCTGCCGTAAGTAGACTAATCCTGACGCCCACCATGTCCAAACACACACACACACACGCGCACACACACGCACACACCCCTCTATTGTCCCTGCATGGCAGACGTACATTACATTACATTACAGTCATTTAGCAGACGCTTTTATCCAACGTATTGAGACACCGTAAATGTTTACGGTTCCTCAACCACCACACACATGCATCATACACTGTATGCAAGCTTGACCGAACGCAATATTATTCTTACACCTCGGTCTTGAGGTTGATGTCCAGGATTTAGTTCCCACTAGGCCGAGGGAGAAATGCCACTTGAATTTTCAAATCAGCCTCATGGTGGCGCTATAACAGGCCCATTCGTGTTTTTACCTATAACTGCACCGATCTGTGTAAAACTTTGTATGTTTACTCCCTAGAGGCCAAGGAAAACCTTTGCCGTGCATTTTTCACATCTGTCTTTTATAGCGCCACCAGGAGGCAGACTTATGTAAAACTCATTTTTTGATATTACTCCTTCAGATTTTATCCAAATTTCAGGCAAATCGGTACACATGATCTCTATAGTCACGAGATAAAGACGGATCTGTTTGATTTTTCATATTCCATCCTGATTGGCTAAGATTGACATCTAAAGTTTGCCGTAAACCATGAACGCAGTGTCCGATTGCGGTGAAACTTTGCACGCACATTCGCACTACTTTGAGGAACGAATGCCACCCTTTTAACATTGCTCATTATAGCGCCACCAGGAGGCCAATTCTGCTTTTCATATTACTCCCACAAATTTTGTCCAAACATCACGCAAATCTGTATATATTATCTCTACTAGACCATACCCGGTGAAGGGCGCCCTTCACCATACCCGGTGAAGGGCGCGCGTCCCCTCGTATATATATAAAAATTTGCTATATAAAAGAGCAAAATAGGCTTGCTATTTTCTGTTGCCCTGCAGCAGGCTTGAGTATATTTTTGATGGCATTTTACACCACTAACAACATTAATCAGAGAATCACACGTCTTTGTCACAACTCGTGTTTTGTCTTTTTGTACCAACACAGTACAAAGTACTGGACACACAGATGACACACAGGTCATAGATGACTCAGGTCATAAACCTGGAAATACAGGAAAATAAACATTGTATTACCATATATTCATAGCATATATGATTCACAATTAAACAGCAGGTAATGTAGCACAGTCTATCACAGTAGAACCGAAATAGCAGAAAATGACTACAATACCCATGAGGCATTCTGAACCATGAGCCAACAACGCGTCGCCCCAGCTACCATTAAGTTACAGTGTCCAAGTTACAATACACAAAATACACCAAAATAATACTTTTCAATGGACTACTTGGGTAGCACTGATAATATTAACCACAGTAAGGTTCATAAAGTGTGTTGATGAAACGTTTACATTGTTGATTAAGTCACGATGACGACGTTAGCATTAGCGTTAGCCGCATGCTAGCGCCAAACGTCCGTTAGCTTAGCATCACGCTAACGGCTCATAGTAACTTGGTTTGGCTAATAAACATTAATCCCAACTAACGCCAACACAGTAATGGATGTAAACATACACAGACATGCTTTGGACATTATTATCAGGTTGCATGTTGGTGGTATGGGGTTCGTTTGGTTTGGCCTCGTTTTCATAGACCTCGTTGCTTGTTTCTCTCGCGAAACCTGTGGCCATGTTTCCCATTGAACCCGGAAAAAAACCCTACGTCCGCTGCCACTACTGCTCCCGGTTTGGCTACAATGGGAAACATGGCCACAGGCTGACTAAATAAGCGATTTAAACGGGTAGTTTCGCTGGCGACCTAAAATATTATGCAGCCGACCAAACCTTAAACATCCGTGCGGTTTAGAATCTACCATTAGTTTTGGGATACGATGTATACAAAAGGGTAAACAGCGGAGCCTTGGCGGACGTTCGCCCGATCCTGGAAGAGAACGACATAGAACCGTTCTTTATGGAGCTAATGTGCATCGTGTGTGGGGAAACAAATCTGGAGTGTTTACTTTCCACAGCAGAGAGTGGGCGGGGTCTATGGTGTAGAGTCGGTGTTGCCATGTCCGCCGATTGTAAGCGCTTTAGGGCCAATGTTGGTGTTATAGGGTTCGTTTGGTTTGGCCTCGTTTTCATAGACCTCGCTGCTTGTTTCTCTCGCGAAACCTGGCACACAACGACGCATGCGCAGTTTGATCGGAGACCCAAGACCCCATCCACCCACCCACCCACCGTCAGCTTACTAGAATTATAGTAGGATAGTCAAGTGATCGGAGCACTTTTTCTAGTTTTCATTGAAATTGTGCCGGGGTCATTATACAGTGTCAGTAAGTATAAACGATGCATAACACTTACGTTTTCAAGTTCTGAAAATGGGTCCTGCCGTTCCTATTTCATTACAAAGAGCTTATTGTGCATCGTGGACAAGTAAACACCAGTGGAGTTCTCCTCCCAGTATTGACCTGTTCCACAGTAATAATTAGTCCAAACACAGCACACGCAGGATGAAAGCTGACAATTAGCACTTCATTACAGCATTATGGGGTGGAAGTGATACTGTACTTCAGCAGACCATTAGTTGGGATTAGATTATTCTTCACTTATTAAGAGAATTAGAGCGACGGCTGTACATTAAAGCTTACATTACGGGTCATCTGGGGGAACACAAAAATCAATGGAAAACTTGATAAAGTATATTAAAACCTCAATTTATTTATTTTTCAATCATTTTTCAATCTACAGAAGTGTGTCAGTGTGCGCCAAGAGTGCTCAATTGTGTCTTTATGAGATTTGGTCTCAGGGTGAGACATGAGTAAGTCAAAATGTATGCCCTGAGGTTGAAGAAAAATAAGGTTTGGTCAGAAAGGATAAAGTCTGGGGCTGCGTCAACCATAATCATTGCAACGTCCCTCGTTCAAAAAAACCTTTCTGAAAACATAATCAAATTTAACCATCGAGCCCTAGTTCATATTTTGTCTTATTATGGTGCCGTGTGGTGAAAATATCCTATCTGCAAGCTCACAGTGCATTGCACCATGACACGTTGAGCTTGTAGACCTGCTGTTTTTGCAAAAAAAAAACCTTGTTTATGTTTAGCCTTTTATGGCATGCCATAAATATAGGATGCCAGGTTTAAAGTGGTAAAAAAAAAGGCCCAAGTCTGACCAATACAAAATGAACCATTTTGATATGAAAGCCAGAAATATAAAAGCCATACCATGAATATGAGTTACAGTGCATGCATAGGATTTATTTGACATTATGCCATTGTTTTGAAAAACAAACAAACAAAATGGAATCCCCTGCAGATCATTTTAGCATGTACAACTGACTGTGATCCTGGTGCGTTATCCCATTAAAACCTGAGGCCCATTCTAAATCCGTTTTTCACAGTTTTCTGAAAAAGGTATGTTTCTAAATCAGTGGTGCTCAAACCTTTTCATGTTAAGGCCCCCCAAAAGAATATGTAATTGGCCACCCCCCCCCCCCCCCCCCCCCCCATCTCAATTTATTGTGTTCCATGGACCCCCAGAAGTAAAGATTGGAGTAAAAAAATCTTTAAAATAATATATATATTCAACAATTTGCACAAATTGTCACGATTTTTCAAAAATAGCAGATCTACAAGCTCGTAGCGCGGCACTCGGTGCCGCGCTATGAGCTTGTAGATCTGCTATTTTTGAATAGCCCAAAGAAATCTTAAAATGACACACAGATGCGTTCCCGGTTTTAATGGTTTAAGTCACGCTGCATACTGCTGCGGAACTCAAAAACACCCACGGTATCTACCTAACAAGAGCTACCGCCCTAATTGAGTCTCTGCTTACCAGAATATGGTATTCGTAATAGATATAACAGGAATGCAGGGGAAAACAATAGGCCCGTAATGCAATAGAGACGTTCTAACAAACCTGATTTCCTCCCCTTGATTGCCGGGTTGAATAATGAGGCGGAGAGTTGGAGAACTCTGTTATTTTATCAGCAGAGTCATTATCTCCGCGCGGAACTGTTTTTCAAAGCATTCGTGATACATATATACCTTCCTCGACTTAGTCTCGGGTTACGAGAATATCATAATTGTGATATATCAAATAATAACGCAAGAGAAGGAAACAAAAGGAGCCTAATCCAATCTAATTTAACCCATTAAGACCGGGAACGCATCTGTGTCATTTTTATTTTATTTCTTTGGGCTATTCAAAAATAGCAGATCTACAAGCTCATAGCGCGGCACCGAGTGCCGCGCTATGAGCTTGTATATCTGCAATTTTTTTTTAATCGTGAACATTTTGTGCAAATCTTTGAATATATACATATATTTTTTTTAAGCGAATATTTTTTAACTCAAATCTTTGCTTCTGGGGGATTCTACAAATGTCTTCTAAATCCAGTTTTTTGAGAAAAAAAAAACGTATGTTTCTCTAATATCAGTGGTTCTCAAACCTTTTTCACGTCAAGGACCCCCAAAATTATATGTATTTGGCCGTCGAGCCCCATCTCAAAATAGTTTGTTCCAGGGACCCGCAGAAGCAAAGATTTGAGTTACAAATGTCCCCTTTAAAGAAATACACATATTGAAATATTTGCACAAAATTAATATTCGCGATTTTTCAAAAATAGCAGATCTACAAGCTCATAGCGCGGCACTCGGTGCCGCGCTATGAGCTTGTAGATCTGCTATTTTTGAATAGCCCAAAAGTATAAAATGATGGATGAAGCGGTTACACGGATGCGTCCCCGGTTTGAATGCGTTAAGGAAACCCGATTTTCTCTGTTGGTTAGCGGAGGTGAGTGATGGCGCGCGTTGATCGTCACTGACAACGGCAGTCCCTTCTAACTCACTTAGCACCGGGGGGAAAGAAGAATGTGATGGAGATGTGAGAGTCATCTCCATCAGATTCTTTTCAGAGTCGTCTCTCTTCTAGAGATCGTAGATTCTGATTGAAGCGCCCGCCCCAAACAGGTGTCAGGGAGGCTAATATTGTTTCCGTTAGGAGGTGGGTGGTGTGGGTGGTAAGGGAGCGCTTGTTTTCGCTGTGTCCTATCAGGGCCGGACGCCGCCCTGTCCTGGAAATACAGAATTATCCTTAACCCTTTTAAGACCAGGAACGCATCTCATTTTAGACTTTTCAAAAATAGCAGATATACAAGCTCATAGCGCGGCACCGAGTGCCGCGCTATGAGTTTGTAGATCTGCTATTTGTTTTGTTCCAGGGACCCCCCAGAAGCAAAGATTTGAGTTACAAATGTTTGCTTTAAAAATATATATATATTCAAAGATTTGCACACATTTTCAGGATTTTTCAAAAAATAGCAGATCTACGAGCTCATAGTGTGGCACTCGGTGCCGCGCTATGAGCTTGTATATCTGCTATTTTTGAATAGCCCAAAGAAATCTAAAATGACAGAGACGCGTTCCCGGGTTGAATGGGTTAATAAAATCCAGCAATCGAAGACATTCTATCAGCAATAATTTGACGGATACCGCTACTGTCGTTAGCTTAGCCACCTTATCAGTCATGGAGATATTGAACAGTTAAAACCAAATTTTGCTTTATTATGTTACTATTATTGTGTGTGCATTATAATGTGAAGGATAATCAGCCAGATGTCCTGTGCTTCCTTTACTAATGTAATTGCACAGGACATGAGTAAGTAGTGTCATTTAAACAACATGTATGACTGTATATAGATTAGCACCCGTGGCATTTGTCGTTGCCTGAGAATACACAACCGAGGGCAGGCATATCAAAGCAAAGCAAAGGTTGGATGCTGTGCCTGTGGCGTTGGTTGTCTTATTCTATTCACAAAGGCAAACAAAAGAAAATAGTCTTTGATCAACACTTTAATTTACCAAATACGTTAACATTATTGTCAACAAGGCATATAACTCAAATCGGTTTAGAACAGTACTGTTTTTACTTCATGTCTTGCTTAACCCATTAAGACCGGGAACGCATCTGTGTAACCACTTTAACCATTATTTTATACCTTGGCTATTCAAAAATAGCAGCTCTACAAGCTCATAGCGCGGCACCGAGTGCCGCGCTATGAGCTTGTAGATTTGCTATTTTTGAAAAATCTTGAAAATGTGTGCAAATCTTGGACATATATATTTTTGAAAGCGAAAATATTTTACTCAAATCTTTGCTTCTGGGGGTCCCTGGCACAACGTATTTTGATATGGGGGTCCGCGGCCAAATATATATAAGTTTGGGGGTCCTTGACATGAAACAGTTTGAGAACCACTGATTATAGCAACATACGTTTTTTCAAAAAACTCTTCGGATTTAGAAGACATTAGTAGAATCCCCAGAAGCAAAGATTTGAGTTACAAAATGTTCACTTTGAAAAAAATATGTATTCAAAGATTTGCACAAATCTTCATGATTTTTCAAAACTAGCAGATCTACAAGCTCACTCTGTGCCGCGCTATGAGCTTGTATATCTGCTATTTTTGAAAATGACAGATGCTTTCCCGGTCTTAATGGGTTAAGTAAATCAACATGAATGCAGTGATATGGTATAAACAATAATTTGTTTTCTTAACAGTGTAATTAGAATCATAGTTTAATGTCAGATAATGAGGTTTTTTATTGAACGTAATAAATACATTTGCAGACCTACTCTCTCAACAAGGAAGTTGTTCATATCAGTTTTTAACAGTGACTATTGCTTAAATGAATCAACATTAATAAAAACCATTAATGTCTTAATTACTGAACAGTATAATTGGAACATGAATCCAATACCCTCACACGCCTGTACTTCCATCAAATCAGTTTATGCATAAAACACATTTAAATAAAAAAACAGAACCGTTGACCAAAGTGCTGCACAATAAATACAAGTGTAATCACTTAACGTTGGTTTTACATTCTGATTAAATAGCTTTGTGGCTAAAGAAGAACTTGAACAACATTAACCCATTAAGACCTGAGGCCGATTTCACAAAATGTCTTCTAAATCCTAACAGTTTTCTGAAACACTTATGTTGCTATAATATCAGTGGTTCTCAAACATGTCAAGGACCCCCAAAATTATAAGTATTTGCCCACGGACCCCCATCTCAAAAATATTTAGTTCCAAGGACCCCCAGAAGCAAAGATTTGAGTTACAAATGTTCGCTTTAAAAAAAAAATATATATATATATATATATATTCAAATACATTTTCATGATTTTTCAAAAAATAGCAGATCTACAAGCTCATAGCGCTGCACCCGGTGCCGTATATCTGCTATTTTTGAATAGCCAAAGTATACAGTAATGGTTAAAGTGGTTAAAGGTTTCATGACATTCACATTTACAAAACGTTAAAAGTATTTTTCATGGTCCTTAAAACGTGTAGTAAAAGGTTTTAACTGAGAAATCCACTCCAGTGAGCCCAAGTGAGTTTTTTTTCTCTCTGTTTTCTAAGGCCTTTTCAGCTGCAATGAAAACAATACTATTTGCCTGCGGGTGTCGCTGTTGAGGGATTTTGCCTGTCAATCATCACCTTTGCTCCGCCCCCGCCAAAAGGAGAAGGATAGGGGAGGGGCGGGGAGGAGAAGGGGCGGGATTAATGGACTGTGACATCAAAGTCCAGGGCCCAATCCTAGCACTTCTTTTAGCCTAATTATTCAGAAAACCCCATACCACAGAAAATCCACTGAACGTTCAAAGTTCAGTTTTTTGGGGTATAATTGAGGTCATAAAACAAAACAAAAAAACTAAAAGAAAAAAAAAAGAAAATGAATGTCATGAAACCTTTCAGATCTAAAATGACAGATGTGTTCCCGGTCTTAATGGGTTAACCCATTAAGACCGGGAACTGTGTCATTTTTAGATTTGAGCTAAAAAGCATTATTTTACACTTTTGGCTATTCAAAAATAGCAGATATACAAGCTCATAGCGCGGCACCGAGTGCCGCGCTATGAGCTTGTAGATCTGCCATTTTTGAAAAATTGTGAAAATGTGTGCAAATCTTTGAATATATTTTGTTTTAAAGCGAACATTTTTAACTGAAATCTTTGCTTCTGGGGGTCCCTGGAACAAAATATTTTGATGGGGGTCCGTGGCCAAATACATATCATTTTGGGGGTCCTTGACATGAAAAAGATTGAGCACCACTGATATAGAAACATACGTTTTTCAGAATACAGTTGAGATTTAGGAGACATGTAGAATCGGCTTCAGGTCTCAATGGGTTAATGGGTTAAAAGAGTACACGCTGTAGGCATATTCCCCGGTGAATGAAAAAAGTAAATCCCGCAGGAATGCTGACCAACTAGTGTGGGCAGGGAGATGGCTGAGAACACAGCAGGTGTTGTTGGCAGGACAGTGGGTGTTTACAGACTGCTATAGGCATACTGACTGACAGGAGGTCTCTGTTGCTCTATTGGTGTTGTGTAGCGTATGCCCTGATTTATACTTAGTCGCGTGCCATGTCGTGCAAACCAAAAAACATCTGATCTACAAGGCCATGTGCGACACCGGTGTGGAAGTACAAATCCAGGCCTACAAGTCCCCTCTAAATCAGTAGTTCTCAAACTTTGTCGTGCCAAGGACCCCCGAATTGATATATATTTGGCCGCGGACCCCCATATGATTTTTTTTTTGAGCCAGGGACCCCCCAGAAGAGAAGATTTGTGTTAAAAAAAATCAAAATTATTCAACATTTTTCAAACACTTTCAAGATTTTTCAAACATGTTAAAACATAGCAGATGTACGAGCTTCTATATCTGATATTTTTAAGTAGCCACGGCAGCACATTTAGCTGGGGACCCCCTGGAACCCCTCCAAGGACCCTTGGGGACCCCACTTGGGTTGACAAACCCATCGCTCTTGTTGTCACGCAGCCATTCTGTCGAGCAACAAGGTCGCTTGTGGAGACGGTTCAAAGCAGCTTACCAGCTGCGCTAATTGGTCAGCTGGCGTATATATAAACCCTTTGGGAAGATGCTTCTTTAGCTTGTGGTGATTGGTCAGCTGCCATATCAGCCCTGGGGGTTATATATAGCAGTCCTTTTATCACTCACTCCACACCCAGGTCAAAGAAGGCTGGGTATGTGACAAATATATGTATATTATATATAATTTATCAAATAGAATTAGCTATGTATAGAGAGATATAATATAAATGTTATATCTCTCTATACATAGCTTCATACCACATTTCATGCCATTTAAAGTGAGCTTCACGTTGCTTCTGTTTGATTATTTGTTTCTGCCGCCCAAATTATATATCATTCAGTAATTAGCCTGTTACCGGTAATTACTATACCAGGGAAATGTATAATTTGAGCACTGCAATGACATGAACTGTACATAGAGCTAATATGAATTATAATAGAGTAAATAGTCATTAGAATTGAAGTTCAGTACCATTTGTTGGATTACTTTAATGTACCGGAAGAGCAACATTTAATATCCTTTAAACAAAACCTTTCACTCTAAAACCTATTACCTCTAGTTTTGTCTGTCTAACCCTCTCCCACCCGAACCCCCCCCTCCCTTCCAGGGCCCAGGAACTGTTCCGACAGGCAATGCGCTCCCCAGTCGTCCGTTTGGAAGTAGTTCCTGCCGCCAACAGGGAACGATACGAGAGGAGCCTGATTGGTCAGCTCTTCATCAGTAACCCCGCCCCTCCCGACAGCAGTCCACGAATCCCCAAGACCACCAAAGAGCCACCGCCGCCTGTCAAAGCCAAACCCGCTTTCAAACCCTCCGAGAATCCAGCCATGCGATTGGCTGAGGACACTGCCACTCTGGAAGCTGCTGTCAGTGTGAGTTGTTGCGTTCGTCTATCAGGCCCTCAAAAAGTGCTGCATATACACTGTATGAATACAGTATGTTAACCAAAATGTATAATACAGAATACAAATATTATAAGACAGAATAAAACAAGGCAATAACAATCTTATAAGAAGTCATTATTTCCGAAAAAGAGAGCTCTCACTATGCTAGGAACATTAGTTTTTGTCATATAAAGGGCCAAAACAAAAATGTTATGCATAACAAAGATGTGTGGTGGGGTGATGGGGGACAGAATTTCCTATTTGTATTTTATGTCATTTTTAAGGTCTTTTTGAGGCAAGTACAACTTGATAACATTATGACTATGCAGACATTGTGGAAACGCTGTTTCTGAAAAACGTATGTTTCTATATCAGTGGTGCTCAAACTTTTTCATGTCAAGGACCCCCAAAATTATATGTATTTGGCCGCGGACCCCCATCAAAATATTTTGTTCCAGGGACCCCCAGAAGCAAAGATTTGAGTTACAAATGTTCGCTCTAAAAATATATATATTCAAAGATTTGCACACATTTTCACGAATTTTCAAAAATAGCAGATCTACAAGCTCATAGCGCGGCACTCGGTGCCGCGCTATGAGCTTGTATATCTGCTATTTTTGAATAGCCCAAAGTGTAAAATAATGCTTTTTAGCTCAACTCTAAAAATGACACAGTTCCAGGTCTTAATGGGTTAAAAGTACAACGAAGAACATTTAAGGCCTTTGCAGACAGCCAGGGTGCGATTCTTCTCACGGAAAAAAACGGACAATATAATTTTTTTAAATGAACACATGGTTCTCTATGACCTCATGCACAGCGGCTCCGAATTAGCCGTGCGGCAAGTGGCTGCGGCGATGCGGTTTTTTTCCAATCGAACCCAGTTCGATTCGTGCGTCTTTTCGCACGCGGTAAAAACTGATTGACTAAATCGCACCGTGTCTGCAAAGGCCTTTACAGTTCGCAGAAACCTTTTTTTTTACTATAGTGAACAAACCATTTAACCCATTAAGACCTGGAACTCTGTCATTTTTAGATTTGAGCTAAAAAGCATTATTTTACACTTTGGGCTATTCAAAAATAGCAGATATACAAGCTCGTAGCGCGGCACCGAGTGCCGCGCTACGAGCTTGTAGATCTGCTATTTTTTAAAAATCGTGAAAATGTGTGCAAATCTTTGAAATATATATATTTTTAAAGCGAACATTTTTAACTCAAATCTTTGCTTCTGGGGGGTCCCTGGAACACAATATTTTGATGGGGGTCCGCGGCCAAATACATATCATTTTGGGGGTCCTTGACATGAAAAAGATTGAGCACCACTGACATAGAAACATACATTTTTCAGAAAACTGTTGAGATTTAGTAGACATGTAGAATCGGCTTCAGGTCTCAATGGGTTAAATTCCTTTCCTTCCAGATATCGCCCGTATCCAATTATATGATCTATTTATATGACTATTTCAATGATAATCAGGTGTAGCACACAGAGAACATCACCGGTGATAGGCTGTTCCATGCTGTCTTCTTTTGGTCACAAAAATAAGCAGCATCACCATGGTGACATGCCCAAAACGTTCAAAAGATCAGCTGGCACAGTTACTTAGCAACAGCTATGATGCAAAGCTAGTGAATCTAATATGGCTGACAATTTGACGTGTTCCAACTGTTTATCCCCTGTGCTCTGAACCCGCGGAAAGCACAGTTTTAGGGACGTGATTGATGTTTCATAAACCTAAGGGTCAGGACCCTGAGTGAGTCACAGGCGTGTGTTCTTGTCAGGATCCCTTATTAAAAATGTTAAAGGTATTGAGTTGACAACAAACCTGTCTTATCCGTGGTGAGAAATCCAAGTGATAACAGCACACTTTCCAGAGGTGGAAAAAAGTACTCTAATGTTTTACCTAAGTAAAAGTATCAATACTGCAATAAAGAAATACTCTGTTACAAGTGAAAGTCCGGAATTCAAAATGCACTTGAGTAAAAGTACAAAAGTACTGGCATCAAAATGTACTAAAGTACCTCAAGTAAAAGTACTCATTATGCAGAATGTCCCATTTTTCAAATGTATAAACATCTTTGAAAATAGCAGATCTACAGTACAAGCAGCTTGTAGATCGGCTATTTTCAAATGGCCGAAATGTATATAGGGCTGAAGTGGATAATGCATGTTTTCTAATAATAATCAAAATCTACAAAGTAATTCAAATAAGTGTAGTGGAGGAGAAGTACAATATTTGGATCCAAGATGTAGTGGAGTAGAAGTATTGGAATCGAGTATTGGAAATTGGAAATACTCAAGTAAAGTACAAATACCTCAAAATTGTACTTAAGTAATGTACTTAGTTACGTTCCACCGCTGACACTTTCTTTGCTGCTTTCCAGTGTTTTTTTCCCCACTGCTGTGAACAACCTAACCTGACCCTAACCTTACTTTGTCCAAACCCAGCCCCCCAAGGGGAGGAGTGAGAGCCCCCTGCTGAAGAAAAGCCCCGCCCTCTCCAACCTGGTGGCCAACAAGAAGGGAGGGAGGAGGCTGAGGATTGACCTGAAGAAAGGTAAAAAAGCTGTGACTCGGTCTGAAGGATGAACGCGTCTTCTTAACCCATTAAGACCGGGAACGCACCTGTGTGTCATTTTTAGGCTATTCAAAAAATAGCAGATATACAAGCTCATAGCGCGGCACCGAGTGCCGCGCTATGAGCTTGTAGATCTGCTATTTTTTTGAAAAATCCTGAAAATGTGTGCAAATCTTTTGAATATATAGTTTTTTAAAGCAAACATTTTTAACTCTGTTACAACTTTTTTTTTGGGGGGGGGGGGGGGTCCCTTGACATGATAAAGTTTGAGTTTTTAAAAACTGTTAGGATTTAGAAGACATTTGTAGAATCCCCAGAAGCAAAGATTTGAGTTAAAAAAAAAATGCTTTAAAAATATATATATTCAAAGATTTTGCACAAACTTTCACGATTTTTCAAAAATAGCCCAAATAAATCTAAAATGACACAGATGCGTTCCTGGTCTTAATGGGTTAACGTATCGTAGCTGTCGGGGTTGGAAACCTTTGTATTATATGTCCAAAACTGTTACTTTTCATAAAATGGGGGGAAAAAAGAACCTGTGCGTTCCGATGGATCCAATGTAGTTATTATTTAGGCATAAGCTCTTGTTAATACTTTTCATATTTAGAGATGGGGGGGGGGGGGGGGGTGACATGCAGCAAGAACCCACGACATGTTGTCAGACTGGATCAGCATGCATCCTACAGAAGGTGGCACCGGCCACACACACTTTTGTCCGAGAATAGCAGATCTACAAGCTCAAAACGTGTCACGTTTAGTTGTGCCGCGTTGTGAGCTTGTAGCTCTGTTAGTTTACGACGTGCAACATCATATACATTTTGTCACAAGGAAGACATAGCTACAGGATAGCGAACTAAACAAATAAAAAGTGGAAAGACTCTAATCCACGTAGTCAGGGCTGTGTTAACTTCCAAACAGAAGGAAAGAACCCCTTTGCCTTGGCACCGTTTCGTGGTGCCTCGGTTGTGCCCATGCCAAAAAGCATTTGATTTTAACCCTTTAAGACCGGCAACGCATCTGTGTCACATTAGATTTCTTTGGCTCTTCAAAAATAGAAGATCTACAAGCTCATAGAGTGCCGCGCTATGAGCTTGTAGATCTTCTATTTTTGAAAAATCTTGAACATTTTTGCAAATCTTTTAATATATATATTTTTTTAAGCGTACATTTGTAACTCAGATCTTTGCTTCTGTGGAGGTCCACGGAACAAAACATTTCGATATGAGGGTCCGCTGCCGAATACAAAATGTTTTCTAAAGAACCACCCAAAATGACATGTATTTGGCTGCGGACCCCCATCTCAAAATATGTTGTTCCAGGGACCCCCCCATGAAGCACAGAACGGAGTTAAAAATGTTCGCTTTAAAACATAATATATATTTTCAAAGATTTGCACACATTTTCCACGATAAAAAAAAAGCATTATCTACAAGCTCAAGCTTGTATATCTGCAACTTTTTTTAATAGCCAAAGAAATCTGAACATGACACAGATGCGTTCCCGGTCTTAATGGGTTAATCACTTTGAGATGATGCTGATCATGGGATTGTGTGGTTTCAACAACTCGCACGGTCAGCAGCACACAGACTTGGTGCCCATGCAGACGAGTGGAGCTGCTCTCACATCTCAAGAGTGCTCGCAAAAGAGCCAGTTCCCGGAGTTCAACCTGATATTGAATGAGGGTCATTCCCTCCTAGATATCACTTATATCTATTCTCCGCTTATTCCCTCCCTATTTTCTTCTCTGCGTTCTCCTCATTCCCTGTGGTCATTTTCTGAGATCTATCTGGTGGACCCTCTTTATCTTTCCATTTCTCTTTTGCTTCTCGCCCAGCCTAGCGCTCATTTCTTTATGGCTGTCTTGCTCCATTCTCTCTCTCTCTTCCCCTCCCTCTCTCTCTCTTTCCTCGTTCGCCTGACCCACTCCTTCCTGCGCCGCCTCTCTCTCTCTCGTTCTCTCGTTCTCTCTCTCTCTCTCTCTCTCTCTCTCTCTCTCTCTCTCTCTCTCTCTCTCTCTCTCTCTCTCTCTCTCTCTCTCTCTCTCCATCTTTCTGATTCCCTCTCTTCAGGCTCTATTAAGTCTTTATTGATCTGCTCATTTCTGCTGATATGAATTCATACTGGGCCCAAACTGCTGACTTCGCTCTGCTAAAGAGACCAGACTAAATGAAGACCATAAAACACGCAACTAGACTGTGTGTGTGTGTGTGTGTGTGTGTGTGTGTGTGTGTGTGTGTGTGTTTTCCCAGCTTTGCTGAGCATTTTAATCTCCATTGAACCTCCTTTTCCAGAACATTCACTCCTCTTTTCCACTCTGTTAAACTGGTGTTCCCTCCATTTTGACTTTCCTCCTCTCCTCCTGGTTGCCCTGCACCTGAACCCATTTGTAAAACCATCACACCTGCACACAGACTGAGCTATTGCTGAAGGGTTAACGATCCCATGTACACCATGCACGCGTGCACACAGACACACGCACGCGCGCGCGCGCGCGCACACACACACACACACACACACACACACACACACACACACACACACACACACACACACACACACACACACACACACACACACACACACACTCAGACCCATGGCGATCTCTAAGGGAATTAAATTCAGGCAGTAGCTGAGTCACTGATACAGTAGTGAACTTTTCAGGGGCACTTTAAGGGGTGTGTGTGTGTGTGTGTGTGTGTGTGTGTGTGTGTGTGTGTGTGTGTGTGTCTGGATAGCAGATTTTGGCTTTCAAAGATGAACTTTCGAGTCTGGGATGCAACTTTGGACACAGTGTGTGCGTGCTCTGGATAGCAGATCGGTGGTTTTCAAAAAAGCTTTGGAGTCAGGGATGCAACCTGGACAAAGTGTGTGTCTGTGTGAGTGAGAGATATAGAACGGGAGCAGACAGGAGAGAAGAAGGGAAAGGGTTTTCACGTGTCAGACAAAACTCAGGCAACAAAATGTCAGCACTTTTACATGAGCAGACTGGTGGAAAAAGCACTGCATTTTTTTTACTTAAGTAAAAGTATAAATACCACAATGTAGAAGTACTCTGTTACAAGTAAAAGGCCTGAGTTCAAAATGTTATGAGTAAAAAGTGCAAAAGTATTGGCATCAAAATATACTTAAAGTACCAAAAGTAAAATGATTAAAATGTTTGAAAATAGCAGATCTACATCACGATGCGTTGTGAGCTTGTAGATCGGCTATTTTCAAATAGACTATGTATAAAATAGGGCTAAAGTGGTTAATGTGTGTTTAAGTAACTAGTAACTAAATTTTTCAAGTAATTGTAGTGCAGTAGAAGTACAAGTATTGAAAATGGGAGATACTCCAGTAAAGTAAAAAATTCTCACAAGTGTACTTAAGTACAGTACTTGAGTAAATGTACTTTAAGTTACTTTACACCACTGTGCATGAGTGAGTGAAATAATTTCTCTCTTCTTTACTGTGTGTGTGTGTGTGTGCGTGTGCGTGTGCGTGTGCGTGTGCGTGTGTGTGTGTGTGTGTGTGTGTGTGTGTGTGTGTGTGTGTGTGTGTGTGTGTGTGTGTGTGTGTTTGTCTAGGTTCAGAGGGACTTGGTTTTACCGTAGTAACCAGAGATTCTTCGGTCCACGGTCCTGGTCCCATTCTGGTTAAAAACATTCTTCCCCGTGGGGCAGCAGTGAAAGATGGACGCCTGCAGTCTGGAGATCGCATACTAGAGGTACAGGACTGAGGAAGACCGCTGGTACAATTTAATGTACAGTAGAATCACGTTTTGTTAGTCATTGATTCTGTTAGCAGCTTTATGGCATTTTGCATGTTTGCTTAGCATTTGTATCTGCATTTTTAACGAGCTCAATGATTATAAACCTTTTTTAATTTCAAGTACCTCCAGTTTGGTATGCCATGGATGCCCATTTGATGTTAAAAAAATATATATATATTTTTTTATCTCTGTAAAATCCTCAGTTATTCTTCAACTCCAAGAGTGTACAAATGGAACCAAATGGATCCATAAGGGTCCATTTCGTTCCATTTGTGCACTCTCAGAGTTACCATCCCACAAGGGTCCGTTTGGACGCCTAGTGGTCCCCGGACCTGACATTGAGACCCAGTGAACTAGCTTAACAACCTGATGGAATGGACCACTATAGTCTGACAGGCACCACTGTGCACTTTACCAAGCTGCAAGGAAAGGAGCTCGTAGGAGAGGAGAGATGAAAGGAGAGGACAGCAAGGGGAAGATAAATAGACAGGGGGGTGATGGTATATAGAGCATTGGTTCTTAAAGTGGGGTCCGGGGACCCCCAGGGGTCCTTGGTGGGGTACGAGGGGGTCCCCAGCTAAATTTGTGCAAATATTTGAATAATGTTTTTCAACATTTTAACACAAATCTTTGCTTCTGTGGGTCGAGACATTTTCAGATGGGGATCCGCGGCCAAGTACATATCATTTTGGGGGTCCTAGACACGAAAGAGGGTACATCTGTGCCAATTGAGCATCTGCTGGGTGGAGCAGTAAAAGCAATTTCCCCTCCCCCGGGACCCAGCAAATACTCCTTTTCCCTTTCCAGACGAGGTTGTTAAATTAATGATTGTGGCGTGTGTGTGTGCGTGTGCATGTGCGTGCGTGTGTAGGTGAACGGTGTGGACATTGCAGGTGTGGGTCAGGAGGAGCTGGTGTGTATGCTGCGCAGCACCCGCCAGGGAGAGAGTGTGTGTCTGGTGGTCCTGAGACAGGAGGACATGTTCCTGCCCCGGGAAATGGTAAGAAGCTCACAGCTCCCTGCTGCCCCCTATAGTCCCAGCGGATCCCCAACCTTTTCTGGATCAGGGCCCACGTGAAACTCAGGGAAGCGTTCGGTGCCGTGTTAAGTGGTCAGATGGGCGGGCCGCGAGCATTTTCAGAGCATGTTTATTTGAACCCATTAAGACCCTATAGGGGCCGATTCTACAAAACGTGCCTTCTAAATCAGTAGTCTTCAAAACTTTCAAGATTTTTTTCAAAAATGTTCAAATATAGGATATGTACAAGCTCGCAGCGTGGCACGAAGTGACGCGCTGTGAGCTTGTATATCTGCTATTTTTTTATAACCAACGCTAAAAATCTCAAATGACAATGGGTTTCAATGGGTTAATGATCAATCAATCGATCGATTGTGTTCCGGGCTTGAGTCAGTGGAACTAACGTAGTATACTTTTAAGTTCTTATTTATTGGTACCACTATGGAGGTTTCAAGGTTTTAAAGAAAGAAAAAATATTTTTTTACAAATTTTAATGTGAATGTTATTCAAATCAATTCAGTTCCTTACCAATCATTTGGGGGCCCATATGCGATATCCTCACGGCCCATCAGGAAGCAGGGGAGAAAGGTTCTCTTTTTAAAAAAGAAGAAAAACTGGGGTTACGAGGGTTGTTGTTGTTTTTTTACTGCTTGGTTTGATGACATCTCACTGGATCATTTTAAGTATATTCTACCAAACATGGCAACACAGACAGTCAAAACACGTGCACTTCATACACAGTAGTGTTAGCCCATTCAATCTGGGAATGCATCGGGGGTGTCATTTTAAGATGTCTTTGGCTATTCAAAAATAGCAGATATACAAGCTCATAGCGCGGCACAAAATCTTTAAAATTTGTGCAAATCTTTGAATATATATACATATTTTTAAAGCGTTATTTTTAAAACATTTGTAACTCAAATCTTTGCTTCTGGGGTGTCCCTTGAAGAAAATATTTTACAAATGTTCGCTTAAAAAATCAATGATTTGCACAAATGTTCACGATTTTTCAAAAATAGCAGATCTATCTAGATCTAGATATAGATAGATCTGCTATTTTTGAATAGCCAAAGAAATGAGACTCGTTCCTGGATTGAATGAGTCAATTTAACTGTGAGAGAATCCATTTTCGTTACATAAATGAACACTGAGGATTTTACAGTAAAGCTCTCTCTCTCTCTCTCTCTCTCTCTCGCCCTCTCTCTCTCTCTCTCTCTCGCCCTCTCTCTCTCTCTCTCTCTCGCTCTCTCTCTCGCTCTCTCTCTCTCTCGCCCTCTCTCGCCCTTTGCTTTCCTCTAACTCCTCTAACTTCTGACATCTCGGTCCAACCAACAGGCTTGCCTGGAAGATGCACGCCTCAGCAGCTTATAGGAAGCCTCCGTTTTTATAGAGACATGAACTCGGCAACCAATCACGGTTGCCCTTTCTGTAAAATGCTTAAGATGACACATTATTGGCCCAGCCATTTCTGCACCTCGTTTATATGCAAATCAGCCAACCACGATCCATCTTGGCACAACTCCCCTTTTGGAATGAATTAAATGAGCCAACCCATAAACCTTCATTTCTCATGTTTCCACATACAGATTTCCAACAATCATCTTTCCTGCTACCTTGCTTCTAACTGAATTCCTGCTTTCCTGCTATTTTCATCAATAAACACTTTTCTAATCTACTCTTGCACTTTTCTTTTTTTCCCCTCTTTTATGGGGCTTTGCATGATCAAGTCCGGTATCATACAATCACTTGTATTCACAACAATGTATCAACCTATTTATTTATTCATCACTTCTGCTAATAAAAACCTACTTCTTTCCTAAGTTATTTTGTTCCTCTCTGGTTATGTTCTTTCTTTGTGGTGCACTAATTGTCAAAGTACACTATGAACCTTAACCCAATAAGACCTTAAGCCGATTCTACATGTCTCCTAAATCCTAACAGTTTATCCTATCAGTGGTGCTCAATCTTTTTCATGTCAAGGACACCCAAAATGATATGTATTTGGCCGCGGACCCCCATCTCAAAATATGTTGTTCCAGGGGGTCCCAGAAGCAAAGATTTGAGTTAAAAATGTTCGCTTTAAAAATATATATATTCAAACATTTGCACATTTTCTCGATTTTTCAAAAATAGCAGATCTACAAGCTTGTATATCTGCTATTTTTGAATAGCCAAAGTGTAAAATAATGATTTTTAGCTCAAATCGAAAAGTGACACCGATGCGTTCGAGGTCTTAATGGGTTAAAGGGATAGTTAACCCAATTTTCTTTTTCTTTTCTATCTATTAGTCACCCCATTAGAGACTTGAATTATATTTTTTTGTTTTTGTTGCATTCCTAAGCCAATCATTTGATGACCAGTGGACTGGTAGGCAGCGGTTCCGGTAGGAGATACAAAGGAGATTCTTTGTGTCTCCTACCGGACCCGCTGCCGGTCATCAAATTATTGGCTTAGGAATGCGACAAAAACAAAAACATAACCATGAATTCAAGTCTCTAATGGGGTGACTAATCGATATTTTTTTTGGGGGGGGGGTAAACTATCCCTTTTAAACTGTTTTAACACAATGGTATTCATTCAGTTGCATGCCATGGATGTCAGACTGTATTCAGGTTTTCAGTCTAATCCAACATTCCACCAGGGGATTTTCTCGAACATAACTGGCCCCCAACCAATGAGGGCACAGCTAATGAATGGAACCCTTTGGTGAATGCCTCCCGTGACACCTACACTGAATCCTACCTCCTTAAACTAGACCTTTTCATTTCACCTTCCTGTAGACGGTTTGAACCTAAAGGCCTCTACACACCAAGGCTTTGCCCAACAGTCACACGCTGAGAAGTGTTTTTTTAATGCAGTGCGTCCCACGCCATCGGTTGGTTTGCCAGGCATTAGCATCAAGTAGGTTTGGACCCTATAGCATCCCTATTCTGGGAGGAACATTCGTCGATAATAGCCGATCTACCAGATGTAGATTTGAGCAACTTTTATCGACTTTAACCCTGTATACTTCGTTGACTGGGGTACCCCAGGGATCTATACTAGGTCCCTCTCCTTTTCCCCCTCCACAGTACACAGCAAATCTCTTCACCGAAACTAGCCGATCTACAGGTATCACAAGTTTGTTAGCTTGTAGATCAGCTATTTTCGGCGTGTGTTCGCCCCCAGAATAGGGAGTTATGGACGCTGCAGTTCATGTCGTTAAACATGAGACCTGACGTCACCTGATCTGATCTCCAGGAGATGTCGGTACTGGAGATGTCAGGACCAGACAGCTTGGTGTGTAGGGGTCTTAACAGATAGACGTTTCTTTTGCATGGTCTCCTTTTGCTTTTCAGTGAAGTCTCCACAAGCACTCTGCGTTTTCCACATCTTATTAAAGTTAACATTCTGACTCATGTCCACCCTGGTGTCTCTTAAATTCTTCTTCTTTATGGCCGCAACAACTTTTCTCTGAAACTTTGATGTGTTTCCTGCATGCACACGCACACCCACCCACACACACACATACACGCACGTGCGCACACTCAAACAAACTCACGAGGACAAAAGAAGGAAGTATGGAGAGGCCTTCCTTTCTTCAAGGTTGTCTCAGAACATTAACGGCTAATTTGTGCTTTGTCGTAGCGATCATGTCAACACTTCTTTCAGTTGAAAACACATCGTTTTTACTCGCCGCGGTCCTTTGACGAAGTACAAATCACACAGTAAAATCCTCAGTGTTATTGTTTCCATTTGTAACTCCCAAGAGTGAACAAAAGCAACCAAACGGACCCGTACGCCTTACGGGGTCCATTTGGTTACTTTTGTATACACTCCTGGAGTTAAGTTAACACTCAGGATGTTTACAGTGTAGCCTTGACGCTGCCATGTTCCATTATGGTCGGCCACAGATCTCTCTCTTCTCTTCTCCTTCCAGCTCTCTTTTCTTGGTCCTCATCTCTTTCTCTCTTTTCATCTCCTTTTTTTTCCGGCTGATGATGTTTCTACTTGTCTCTTTTGTTTCTCTCTACCTCCACCCTCTGTCTCTCTCTCTCTCTCTCTCTCTCTCCCCCTCTCCCTCTATCTCTCTTCCTGCTCTTATCACCCTGTTTGCTCAACGGCTGTCAGGAAGACACACACACACACCGACACACACACACATACACGTGGCCCTGAGTCCCATAGGAAGCTGTTTTTCTGGGCAGGAAATAGAGCCACATGTGTGTGCGTGTGCTTGTATTCAACAGCCATTGTCATTGTGTGTGCTTAAAGTAAGTGAAGTGTTGCGTGTGTGTGTGTGTGTGTGTGTGTGTGTGTGTGTGTGTGTGTGTGTGTGTGTGTGTGTGTGTGTGTGTGTGTGTGCAATCGTCGCTGTGAGTGTGCATATCTTAAGTGAAGTGTGTGTGTGTGCACACAGACGTGCGTGCACATGTGCTTGTGCATTAACTCTAATAGTTGTTCATGTTGTTGAAGTATGGGGAAGTGTGTGTGTACACATATGTATGTAATATCCATTGTCTTTGTGTGTGCATATACTAAGTGTCCACCGTGTGTTTGTGTGTGCGCATGAACTCTGTGATAGCTATCCATGTTGTCGGAGTATGGGTGTGTGTGTGTGTGTGTGTGTCTTTGCTTTTATGAGGGTCCAGGGTCGTGTGTGCTGCACTTCCTGCTCTCTTCCTGTTTCCTGCGTGTCCTCACTTCTGTGGCCCCTGCGACCCCTCCCTCCCAAGGCTGTGACACACACCTTCCTACTTAACTGCTGATCTGACTTGAAGAGAGAGAGAGTCGTGTCTTTGAAGGTGGCCAGCCAGCGAGAATGCCAGAACCAAAGGAGAGGCAATAAAGCGCCAAATCTGAGCACATATAACACGGCTGGAACATTCAAACCCCCGAGTCTTCAAGGTGGTGGTGGGCAGGACCCTTTCCCCCTGCACCACCCACACTCCAAGGCCATACTTTTTTTATAGATGGGGCTGAACATTTTGACAATAAAAGTACCGCCCTAGGAGGAGAAGAAACAACACACACACACAAAAAAAAAGTACACAGCCTTGTACCTTTTTTTCCTCACAGCTGCTTGCAGCCTGAGGCATTGAT
Organism: Gymnoscopelus microlampas; assembly: GCF_963454915.1. Lineage (NCBI taxonomy): Eukaryota > Metazoa > Chordata > Actinopteri > Myctophiformes > Myctophidae > Gymnoscopelus > Gymnoscopelus microlampas. The sequence goes on along the minus strand of NC_139954.1, from coordinate 18,879,993 downwards.
TAGACTGTCTTTGCCACAGCGTGGTGCATTGTTTCCCTGTGCTAGGAAGCAAGTACAAAGCCACGGGAAGCGCAGTAAAAAAAAAACAGTGTTCATTTATCCATTTGTAACTCAGAGAGAGCACAAACGGGACCAAATGGACCCGCAAGGGTCCATTTGGTTCCGTTTGTGCTCTCTCAGAGTTAAATTAACACGCTTTATTTGACAGTGTACCGAGCAATGGGGTGCCTCCCCTCTATAGGACGTCCCATCTGACAGCGGCACGTTCCATCTGACTCACGCTTCGCCTCAATCAACACCATATTGCACACTTATAAACCGCAGTGAGCTTTAAGTAGCCGTGTTTATGTGCTCAGATTTGGCGCTTTATTGCCTCTCCTTTTGGTTCTGGCATTCTCGCTGGCCACCTTCAAAGTCACGACTCTCTCTCTTCAAGTCAGATCAGCAGTTAAGTGTGTGTCACAGCCTTGGGAGGGGTCGCAGGGGCCACAGAAGGTGAGGACACGCAGCAAACAGGAAGAGAGGATCCCAGGCCGGTGTGGGGGGTCTACAGGTTGGTTGGGGCCGCTATTCGGTATAGGGAGTGGCACTGGGAAGGATGGTGTGTTTCTCCGCACACATTACTTTCTTATTTCACCCACCGGTTTCATGCCAATCTCAGCCTCTATTTAGGCTGGCTCTTTATCCTTTTTCACATGAAGGGCCCGATGTTGCGACTGCGTTACCATGGATATCTTGCCAACCCACCCAGTTCGGGAAAGGGGCGTGGGGGTGTGAAGGGGTGTGTGTGTGTGTGTGTGTGTTGGGGGGGGGGGGGGGGGGGCGGGTTGCCCTTGGTCTTGTATTGTTCTCAGACATATACATGTACGCTCACACAAACACGTACTGTACCTTCAAACACAAAATGCTTCCCATTGGCCTATTAGAATTGTTCTCTGAGTTGTCCAATTTTGCTTGGATAGACCATTAACACATTGAGTGCCAGTCGCGTAGATCTACGCGAACCTATTTAAAGCCGCCACGTGCCAGTCGCGTAGATCTATGCCAACTGGTGCTTTTTCCTTTTTTTCGAAAAAAAAGTTCACATTGCACTTTTTTCAATTTTCGATACGGCACATTTCAGTCTAACACCACCGGAAACGGAATTATTTGGGATCCGGTTTTGCCGAGCCCGTCGGCCTCCGTTCTAATGTCGAAACTGAAACGCCATTTTCTCTTTGTAGTTTTTCTCACTGTTTGACACGTGGTCTTCACTGGTAGAAGCAGGGAGATCTCCGCGAACAAAACAAACAGTGCAGAGCTCAATCTTAAGGATTTTAACAAGGTCTATGGCGACGTGAAAAAAACAAAAAAACAACAATAAAACGTTGGCACTGGTGAGTACATTATGAGATTAACCTCTGTCATGGAATGTGTTAAGGAGTTGTTCACCCAAAAAAATACTTATTTATTTTCTATCAATTACACACCCCATGATGAAGCTGTGCATTTTTGTTACATTTCTGAGCCAATAATTTGATGACCGGTCATCGGTCAATATGAGACTCACTCGGTAGGAGAGTCTTTGAGTCTCCGTCTGTCATCAAATTATTGGCTTACAGTAGGAATGTGATGAAAGAAAAAACGTCTCCATGAATTCAAGTCTTCATGGGGTGTATACTTGATTGAAAATAAGTCATTTTTTGGGTGAGCTACTCCTTTAAAGACCTTTGTATTATTTTAAAACACTGTTTGTGTGCGTGTGTGTGTGTGTGTGTGTGTGTGTGTCTGTCTGTGTGTGTGTCTTCGCATATGTGCCTCTATGTGTACACAAACATGTTTTTGGTAACACACACACACGTACATCCTTTCCCTGCCACCTTATAAGCTTGTTTAATGGATGGTTGTGTGCATGTGCTCACAATGTGTGTGTGTGTGTGTATCATTAACAATACATTTTGTTTGTGTATATCCTCTGTGTTGTGTTGTGTGCTCAGAGCTATACTTCAAAGTGCCGAATACCCGTGTGACTATCTTATCAAAACAATCAAAGTTTCCAATGGACAATAGTGTTAAATTTAATCGCAGACCTAATGTATCCTGCATTCCATTACTGTGTACTTCAATTATTCCATTCCCTTTTGTTCTCCCAAGTTCACAATGCAGCCTAAACAATATATCAGTAGGGAATAATGATGTCTTTGAAAACGCAAAAAAGTCTCACACTGTTGTTTTTGCACCCTTTTAACCCATTAAGACCCGGAACGCATCTGTATAATGTTTTGATTTCTTTGGCTATTCGAAAATAGCAGATATACAAGCTCATGGCGCGGCACCGAGTGCCACGCTATGAGCTTGTAGATCTGCTACTTTTTGAAAAATCACAACATTTTGTGCAAATCTTTTTTTTAAAGCTAACATTTGTAACTCAAATGTTTGCAGTTTTTTTTGTGGTGCTCAAACTTTTTCATGTCAAGGACCCTCCAAAATGAAATGTATTGCGGACCCCCATCTCAAAATATTTTTGTTGTTCCAGGGACCTCCCAGAAGCAAAGATTTGAGTTACAAATGTTAGTTTAAAAAATATAAATATTCAAAGATTTGCGCACATTTTCACAATTTTTCAAAAAATAGCACATCTACAAGCTCATAGCGCGGCACTCGGTGCCGCGCTATGAGCTTGTAGATCTGCTATTTTTTAATAGCCAAAGAAATCGTAAAATGACACACAGATGCGCTCCCGGTCTTAAAGGGTTAAGGTACAGTAAGCAAAACAAAACACATGAAGGTGTAGCCTAGTAACAGTAGCCCTAATTGGGCTTTGTTGAGATTCAGAATGCAGTCGTTTCTACGTAAGGTTTCTGGAGAAGAGCTGAACCGAGTCTTTATCACTGTTATTATTTAAGTGAAAATGGCTCATTTGAGTTCACATACTGTACAAAAGCCACCCTCAGTTGGAAACGGCTGCGTCATTTTTCACCATGCAATGAATAGACCACGCGTTATCTTCATATCTTGGCTAGTACAGTAATTGCCTCCAAATGGTCTGAAAAATAAATTAAAACAATTCCGTTGTAAATAGAATATTTACTTTGTAAATATTTATGAACTCAAGAACGCTCTGTTTGAGTGCTGCAATACGGAGAACCATGTGTCTCTCTACATGCAAAGCCGTGGGGCTGACGGAGGCACTTACAGACTTATGCTGTGAAAAGCGAGAAAAAAAAAGCCCTCGGTTTATTTATTTTTCGGTCTATTTCCTTTGTCATGATTTACACATTCTCTCCTCAGACATGGGTGTGAAACGTGAGTTTTTCTGACAGTTGTTATGGCTTTTAGTGGTTTATCCCTGTGTGGGAGATGGGAGGCTTTCCACTGCTAGACAACCTGTAGACTAAACACGAGGTGAAGGGACAGACGATAAGGTTATGTGTGGTAGGTGAGGAGAGATGCGACCAAGTTCACACCAAATGCCTTGACAACACATATTCTAGACCTAGGGGTCTTCCACAGTGGGGGTCCGGGGCCCCTAGGGGCCTGAAAAACGTTGAAAGACTCCCGATCTAGACACATCGGCCAGAGGGCGGTGCTGTATGCTGTGTCCCAGCTACTGTACAGTACGTACAGTATGCCTCCTTGGGAAGATGTCAGCGAAGTCATACTTAAAGGTAGGGTAAGTGATATTTTTTGGTTAAAACAAAAAGTATTTTGTTAAAAGGTTAAAGCACTATATTCTGATAGTAATCATTGCTATAGAGTGTTTGTTCAGTAACAGATGTCTCCATGTCTCTCCAGCTCTTTAATAAACAGAAAAAAACATTTTCCGGTAGGTGTCAAAATCTCAGCCAATCAGGAGAAAGTACCCATTTTTAAGCTTAATTTGTGTAGTGTTCTGGTTCCAATTTTGTCTGCTCATTTCTTAATGTCATCACTTCCAATTTCACTTGTTTAATCTGTATCCTGATTGAGTTCTCTGTCCTCATTGGATAAAATTGGAAATGAAACTGAAACGAAAATGCTTTTTCTGTTTAATAAAGAGCTGGAGAGACAAGGAGACTCCTGTTACTGAACAAACACTCTATAGCAATGAGTACTATCAGAATATAGAGCTATTTAACACTTATTTTAACCAAAGCAAATCACTTACCCTACCTTTAAAAAGTACACTAAACTAAAGTATATTTCAGAAAACATTTGAGGTGAGAATGAGGCAATGCAGAAACAAGAACCTTGATTCATATCTGATCAGCATCGTCTGCTTCCATCGTTTTGACCAGATCTTAGTACGCCGTCTGTGTGGTGGATACGCTACAATTTGCATGAAAATGTATTCAATCACCACTGGGCATATATCAGATATGGCGATTGATTGAATGGCAAGGTTCACCATGTCGTATCCATCACGCCTCACACGGCCACATCGCATGCTTCCCGTGGAACATGAATACCCCAAAGGGCTTATACGAGGCCTCTACCTATGTATAACACAATAATAAACATTAGTAAAACATGATTTACAAACAATTAGCCAACAAAGTTGGCACACGTGATTATATAGAATTACAATTGACATGATTGCATCATAAATAAAACATCGGTCACGTAGTTGAAATACATGATTATACACGATTACCAATGACATGATGCGTCGCGACGCATTGTGAGCTTGTAGATCTGCTATTTTCAAAAGATTTGTATACAATTTATGCATTTGTAAACTTGTGAAATGGGACATTCTGCATAATGAGTACTTTCTACTTTTTGATACTTTAAATACATGTAGATACCAATACTTTTGTACTTTTACTCAAGTAAACTTTGAATTCCGGAGTTTTACTTGTAACTTTTACCTAAGTAAAAAATGTGAGCACATTTTCCACCACTGACTGTAAGGCAAGTACCATGTTGAAGAACTCCCGGGGATAAACTTTCATTTTTTATTATACAATAAAAAAAGGCTACCATAATACCTTTTTCATGTGTGTGTATATAAGTCAGGAATACTTGCACGTACAGGACATTTATAAAGATGGTGTAGTATCATGCAGTAAGTGATACGTACTCTTTATTATAATACGTAAGTAAAGTATACATACCTGTACTCTGTGGTGACGTAAAAACTTATGATAGTCTCCAGTATTATTTACAGTAGTTTGTAGTTTTTTACAGGCAGGCTCGGTTCAGTTTGAAAGCATTGACAGAGACAGTTTTAGGCCGTCATAAAAAAGCAGTGAAGCGATTCCACAGCCGCTTCTGTGTGTATAGTACAGTACTGTATATATATTGTTGCTGTCAGGTGGAAACCTTGTATGTCCATAAATGTTGCTTTTCAGGTTTTGAGCTTGTAGATAAGTAGGGCATTCATTTATAAGAAAAAAAAGATGAGATGAGAGGTTTCTGCCTGACAACAATGATATATACTGTGTGTGTGAGTGATAGTGAAATAATGTCACACGCTTTATGTTTCATTGAGCTGACAGTCTCTCACTCTCTCGCTCTGATGAGTTTGACCTCTGTCTAATTAAAGAACAGCTGATGAGGTTTCATTCAACAGTGACAGAATGTGATGTTGTTTGTGCTCACAGTGTAGTCACCTCCCTCATTAACTTATATCACAAGTATACTTTTATGTATCTTTCACAAGAAAGTGTGTACGTGTGTGTGTGTGTGTGTGTGTGTGTGTGTGTGTGTGTGTGGGGGGGGGGGGGAGTATTGATGAGCACAGGTCTTTACTGTATAAAATAATAGTGAAAGTGGTTAAAATGATTGTGACGCTATATTAGCTACTTTTGCTGGCAGCTGTCGTTCAGAAGTTGATATGTCTTAAAAAAAGAAACATGGATGACCAGGGGTTTATGTTTCATTGTATTCCAGTAATAAAATGTAGCAAAAATTCTAGCATTTAAAAAATATATATTTCACAGCATTGTGCTACATTGTTGCTAGTTTTTGCACTGCGGTCACCTAGCAACTGCGGCCTCTCTCTCTCTCGAGCTGTGTCTTTACGTTTTGGTGTTATGTTGTCGAGGTTATCGTCAACAGTTCTTTTTTTCCCCGCCCCCCCCCCCCCCAAGTGAAGGTGATGTGTGTGCGTGGGAGTGTGGACATGATGTGCATGCATACGCATTAGGCTAGATAGCGGTGCGTAAGAAATGATGGGTCTAATGAACCTTTAGCCACCATCCTTATCTCTGCTTGTTCTCCTCTCGGGCTTCCTGAAGCAACCTTCCCCTCGCTCTCTCTCTCTCTCTCTCTCTCTCTCGCTCGCTTTCTCTTCTATCCCTCCCTCCCTTCCCTCTTCCTTTCCTGCTCCTTAATGCATCCTCCCCTCCCTCCCTCTCTCCATCCCTTCCTTCCCTCCTTGCTCCTGAAAGCATGCTGAGCCACATTAATGTACTGTAGTCCTACACGGTACAGAGTTCATTTACCCTTACGGGTCCATGTTAGTCCATTGTTTAGATGGACCGCCTACTAGTTGTTCAGTTTAGGTGGTGGACGTGGTTTATGTTTATGTCGAAACCATTGTGTGACCGAAGCTATCTCCATTGCCTGCCTGAACCACCGCAGTGCTTCGTTTTTGGGGTGCAAAGGTGGACGGACAGCCGGGGGGGGGAGAGGGTTAGAGAGGAGGGTACAAGCTAGACAGAGGAGGAGGAATGAACATACACTGTGTGAAAGTAAAGAGGAGAGAACTGAAGAATGACACAGGAAATGGGAAAATGTAGTCCAAACACATCATTATATCACTGGTAGTGGATCCTTGGTCATGGAGGGTACGTTACTTACGTTGGCTGACTTACTGCAGTGTATACTGTAAACCACACACACACACACACACACACACACACACACACACACACACACACACACACACACACACACACGCACGTACGTTTATAGAAACTTGCCAGTCCCGAGTGAGTAACGCATTCAAACGCACACACACTTGCCAGAAACCTGGCAGTGGCTAGGCTAATGTGTTTTCCAGACATTTCCTGTCCACCTGTACAACTTCCTCAATAAAAGCCTTTGATGTGCTTCATATGCTGGCTTTTGAACCACCTCACTCCTCCTACGCTGAGGCGCTGATTCTGTCCATGTCCCTGTTATACTGGCTTACCAACCAAAACCTACTGTATACACAGTAAAAGCCAGAGAGTGTTAACGCTCCTTATTGGTCCAAGAACAAGAACTGCAGATGGGTCTGTCTGTCTACCTCCCCCCCCCCCCAAACACACACACACACACACACACACACACGCACGCACGCACGCACGCACGCACGCACGCACGCACACACACACATTCAGTGAAGGCAACAATTTTTGTTTATATGGCAAACAGTGGAACAGGAGCGCACCATGGGAGATTTACTGTTTAGAAGTTAGGTCGCTTCAGGGTTTGAAGAAGAAGACTTATTCGAAACTTTGGTTTCTTTTCAAATAAAAAAGTGATTCCATCACGGCTACAAGCTGTGCGCCCTCTCTTTTAAACAGTAACATGTGCTCATCGTCTGGTCAAGCTGTCCATCGGACGGTCACCAACGTGAAAACAGATCACAGAGTGATTGTTGTCCTGGCATCAAGCAGCCACAGGCCCTCCCTCTGCAACAGTCAAACTGTGATTGTTGTTGATACTGTAGTCTCCTGGTTAAACGATAAAATATAAACAGCCTGGAGCAAAAATTACACAATATCAGTCCAAAAAAAACAAATTTACACAGATTGTGAGTTGGCAAACTACCTAAGGGAAAGTTATGGGCCGGGCGGTGTTTAAACAGCTAAGTGACTGGAACTTTACCGGGGAAAAGTTGTGTCCCTGAAGTCAGAGTATATCCTCGCTGTCGTGGAGAAACCCTGTATCTCCATATTTAAACTCTGTTTTTTTCTCACTTAACGCCCCACTTCATCGTACAAGAGTGTCAAGCAAAAGCAGTGAAACTGGCAGATCTACAAGCCCCCAACGTGTCGCGACGTGACACGTTGTGAGCTTGCAGATCAGCAATTCTCACTATTTCACGAAAATCTTAGTTCCATTTCATGAAAAGTACCGTTTTTTGGTACATACAAGGTATTCCACCCGACAGCGGACCGGATATTATGCCAGCCTTAATGTGTGTGTTTACGTACAGGGAACAGGAGAGGGATGACAACGAGGAAATGATGGAGGGTCTCTCGTCTATCTTATCCCCCCCCCACCCCCCCCTCCCCCCATCCCTTCCCTTCTCTCATTTTAGCCTGCCATCTGGTGCTGTCTGCTAATGTCTGTGCCCATTGTAGAACAAAGACATTACACCACCTCTACACACACTTACCCACAGAGAGTCAGCCTCTCTTTTCTGCACACACAAGCATTCAGTGCACGCGCGCGCGCACACACGCACACGCACACGCACACGCACACGCACACGCACACACACACACACGCGCACACACCCACCCGCATGCGTACAGTATGTACACCTGCTGTGCTGGCAGGATGTAGAATAAATGCATCACACACACACACACACACACACACACATAATACACACGTTGTGGGCACGCACACACCCCCATATGCATATAAAGACATTTTCTCACTTATTTTCCTCCACACACCAACAAGCATACACCTGCTGAGTTGGCTGGCTACCTCGGAAAAACCCAACTACTGCCTCAAACAAAGATGCTCTTTCTCTGTCGGGCTTTCCACGCCATCTCTCCCTCCCTCTGTTGTCATTCCCTCGTTCTTTTCTCACTTTCACACAACGCTCGCTCTTTTTTCTTATTTCTCCCCTTTTGCCTTTTATTCCATTTCCTGCCACCCATCACACAGCCTTGAGAAAACTGCAACAGAATATGGTGCAAACAATATAACGTACAGTTCCATGCCCAGTTTGTGTCTTTTGATGGTAGCACAAAGACATACTAAACAAAATAGAGCAGCAATATGGAATACAGTGGAATACTCTGCTGTCCTATCGATGGCATTGCTCCTCAAATGTGGTAAGGCCATGTACTGTAATATGGACAGAATACAATTCGATCAATATTGTGAGGATAAGATCCATCCACCCATCCATAATATCCAACAGGATTAATGGAATGTGACATGGGCAAATAACAGCACTTAATTCTTCAGAAAAGAAAGAGCCTAATTATTCAGAAAACCTCAGACCACAGACAATCCACTGAATGTTCAAAGTTCAGCTTTTTGGGGTGTAATTGAGGTCAGAAAAGAAGTTTGATGTCATGAAACCTTTAAGTGATTTAAACCAGGAAAAGTCAACACTAAGGGGCCGTGTCCACAGAGCCTTTTGCCTTTTGAACTGAGGAGCACTTTGAATATCATGTCATAGTGCTCGCACACAGCTTACTGTTCAAACCCATCAACCATTGAGGTGCTCATGTTTTAACATCGTTGTAGTACAGGGGTGGGCAACTTTGATGATGGAGAGGGCCACTATATTTCCACACTCACTCCAGAGGGCCACATTGTATGTACTGTCCATTCTATGTCACACAAAAAAAAAGTAGCAAAAATAGCCGATCTACAAGCTCAAAACGCGTCGCAGTGCGACGCGTTTTGAGCTTGTAGATCTGCTATTTTTGCTATTTTTGAATTGGAATTTCAAATGCATTTAGTTATCCTTATGCTAACTTTATGAACGTAAATACAAATACATTGGACATAAAAAAGACAATATCATTTTAATACTAGTCATTAAGCTACTAATATGTTTGCACTTGTAACAGCTGAAATAATCAATAATATATCAGTATTCCGATATTAACCTGCGGGCCGCATTAAGTGAAGGTGGGGGGCGCATGTGGCCCCCGGGCCGCCAGTTGCCCATGTATGTTGTAGTGTAATGATTCAATGTCAGGTTGTCTCATACAATCGGGGGGGGGGTATGAAATGGCCGCCGCTCCTTTACAAAAGTTGAACTGTTTCCAGCTTGAATTGCCCAGGGCGCTGCACCAAAACAAAACGCTGGGACCGCTTAAACGCGATGGTCGGCGCCGGGAAGAGGAGCACGCCAGCGTGTCTTTACCACAGAAATACGTGGAAGACTGGCGCTACCAACTCAAAAGACCTTCTCTGTGGACACGGCCCCTTCAGGGTTGCCAGATCTGCGTGTTATAATTTCCCCGCAAGATTTTATTTGAAAATAGCCGATCTACAAGCTCACAACGCGTCGCATCGCGACGCGTTGTGAGCTTGTAGATCTGCTATTTTCAAATAGCTGATGTAGGCTATATGTTAAAGTGCTCATGTGACCCATTGTCGCTTCTTTTGGGCTGGTTTTCCTCGACCTGGTTGCTTGTTTCTCTGCCACAGAATCTGGCAACACTGGGCCCCTTATGCCTTATCACGATATCTAAAATCTAGTCTCATATCTCGACATACACTCGATATATTGCCTTAAACAACATGTTTTTTGCTGTGGCATGAAGGAACATAGAAGATGAAGCCTTGCTGTGGCTACTCTGCTAATGTTGATTTTACACTGCAGCTTGTGCCTTCCTACTGTTGGCTTCCATATGCCAGGAACTGCTAGCCTGTGTGATCTTTCTTATTTTTATATGTTTTGTTTCATGTTCTCTACAGGAAACTTTCCCTTTAGTGCCAGATGCTCCTTCCACACACACACGCGCTCACACACACACACACACACACACACACACACACACACACACACACACACACACACACACACACACACACACACACACACACACACACACACACACACACACACACATGTACGTTAAATCAATCAGCAAACAGTTGGCAGCTGGTGACAAAACACATTCAAAACAAAACAACTTTATTGAACAGTTTCTTCACTTTCCAATTATCCCCCATCCATCACTGTGTCAGGCACTTACTCTCTATCTGTGTGTGTGTGTGTGTGTGTGTGTGTGTGTGTGTGTGTGTGTGTGTGTGTGTGTGTGTGTGTGTGTGTGTGTGTGTGTGTGTGTGCGTACTCGTTCTTGTCCTCAATGATACCATCACCAATGTGACCTCACAGTATCACTACAGTAGATCCCCATCTGTTAAACCCCTAGAGACTTGTCTATACACAACACACACACACACACACACACACACACACACACACACACACACACACACACACACACACACACACACACACACACACACACACACACACACACGCACACACTCCCCCTCTGTCTCTCCTTGGCAGCTTGGTTTCGCTGCAGGAGCTGCCATCATCCCAGTGGAGAGCAGACGAGAAGGGTATCATTCTCTCTCTCTCTCTCTCTCTCTCTCTCTCTCTCTCTCTCTCTCTCTCTCTCTCTCTCTCTCTCTGTCTTCTCTATTTCCTCTCCCTATACCCCCCCCCCTCCCACATTCTCTTTCTTATTCTCTCTCTCTCTTTGTCTCTCTATCATCTCTCTCTAGTGTTTATTGAGGGTTTATCATCTCTGTAGGCACTGCTGTGTCTTAAAGCCGTCCCCAGCTGGAGCAACACACACACACACACACACACACACACACACACACACACACACACACACACACACACACACACACACACACACACACACACACACACACACACACACACACACACACAAGAATGGGAAGAGTGGAAACCATTGGTATTGTCAACAGCGAGCCAAGTTGTTGACATTGTCTGTCTATATACAGAAGAGTTAGAGTTTCATATTGAGGAGGCCATGGTTCATGTGCACAGTGTAGAGACACAATGGTGAACATGCAGGCCTCACAGAGAAAACAACAGACTGGCTTAAACCCGTTAAGACCTGAGGCCATTCTTAAAAATGTTTTCTAAATCCTAACAGTTTTTTGAAAAAAAATAATATTTTTTTTCCAAGATTTTTCAAAAATAGCAGATCTACAAGCTCATAGCGCTCGCGGCACTCTATGAGCTTGTATATCTGCTATTTTTGAATAGCCAAATAAATCTAAAGTGACACAGATGCGTTCCAGGTCTCAATGGGTTAAGTCCGAGTCATCGTGGTGGAAAAAGTACTCAAATGTTTTACTTAAGTAAAAGTATCAATACTGCACTGTAGAAGTACTCTGTTACAAGTTAAAGTCCTGAATTCAAAATTTGCTTGAGGGAAAGTACAAAAGTATTTTCATTTTGGGGGTGAACTATCCCTTTAACAACAAATAACCACGCAATGATGTGTAGTGCGTTGGATTATCTACTGCATCTCAAGCTATTTTCAAGTCTCAAATCCCACATTGATTGTCATACCGTATTTAAAATGAATGGAATCCAATGGTTTCATTGAAACTCAAACAAACCATGGTATGCTTTGGAAAACGGTCAGCAGTAAAGTCAAGTATACTGTATATATACTGTTCCATGAGTCATAGTCAATTGGCTAAACATGCCAGACCACCATCATGGTCCTTTAACCACTTAACCACCGCTCATAGCGCGGCACCAAGAGCTTGTAGATCTATCTATTTTTTAAATCATGAAAATGTGTTCAAATCTTGAATATATATATTTTTAAAGCGAACATTTGTAACTCAAATCTTCGCTTCTGGGGGGTCCCTGGAACTAAATATTTTGAGATGGGGGGTCCGCGGCCAAATACATAATGTATGACATGAAATGGTTTGAGAACCACTGTTATTATAACAACACAAGTGCTTCAGAAAACTGTTAGCATTTAGAAGACATTTGTAGAATCGGCCTAATGGGTTAATGTCTTCGCCCGGAAATAGCCGACACTACAAGCTCACAACGCGGCATATTGCGACGCGTCGTGATCTTGCAGATCGGCTATTTTCCCTTTGAACGTTAGCCCCAGAACGGTGTTAATGTGGTTAAACTGGAATCCAGAAGGATTAGAATGGTTCTATTCATGAAGCGCAGTATAGTGCCTCAGAAGCCCCTGTGTGAGGCATAGAGGCGTACGCCATACGTGGTTTTAGTACTGTACCGGGGCTCCCAGTGAGGGGATTGAACCCCTAACCCCTGGCAGTATAGTGTCACAGTCTACCCGCTGAGCACCGGCATAAATCCGGCAGTCAGTGTCTATCTATCTGTCCAACCACGCTCCCCCCCCCCCCACCCCAAGGCCATGTTTGTCCCCCCCCCCCCACATGGGACACATCCACTGGAACCCGACCTCATCCATCCAGCCATTCTCCACATCTCTCTGCACTCTGCAGCCCATTCCCCTGACAGCTATACGGAACCCACATGCTGTCATCCATGGTCGTTACAACTACGCTAATGACCGCTGTGGTTCGCACCTCTGTCTCTCTCTCTTTTTCTCTTAGTTTCTCTCTCTTTCTCTCTGTCTGTCTGTCTGTCTCTCTCTGTCTCTTTCTCTTAGTTTGTCTCTCTCGCTGTGTGGGTGGGTCTCTCTCTCTCTGTCTGTCCCTGCAGTCTCTTTTCCTCTCTTCCGCTGAGGGACTGTAAATCTCATTCAGTCCGCCTGAGTTTGTGGTCTGTGGTCTCTGCTCTCCCACCACAGTAGTTATACTGACCATTAGTGCTCTCTCTCTCTGTGTGTGTGTGTGTGTGTGTGTGTGTGTGTGTGTGTGTGTGTGTGTGTGTGTGTGTGTGTGTGTGTGTGTGTGTGTGTGTGTGTGTGTGTGTGTGTGTGTGTGTGTGTGTGTGTGTGTGAAATGTGTAAAACTATGCCTGCATGTGGATGCAGGTCTCTCAACTCATGCTGAATGGTCAGTTATAGCCGGGCAGTTATTTTCATAAGTCATAAGCATTGCCCATAATGTCAGGCTTTGGCCCTGTGAATGCCTGTGTGTGTGTGTGTGTGTGTGTGTGTGTGTGTGTGTGTGTGTACACTGGGTGGGTTGGGTTCATGCACACACCATCACACATGCTGCTGCATTAACCCACAGTGGCTATAGTTGTTTGGCCTTGTGTGATGAGTCCTTGGATGACCATTTAAACACTAAGGGGGTTTCCACACAAACACACACACACACACACACACACACACACACACACACACACACACACACACACACACACACACACACACACACACACACACACACACACACACACACACACAGTCCCTCTGCTTGGCCGGATGGAAGAGACATCTGTGAGCAGCTCCCAGTCAAGGACAGTGTTGCTGAGAACCGGTATCCTTACACACACACACACACACACACACACACACACACACACACACGTGCACACACACGTGCACACACACGTACACAAGTATGCACACGGCAAAGTGAGTCATTATAGACCAGGTTTTCATTTAAAAGACCACAATGGAAATAAGTCTTTACCGTGTCGTATGACTGTATACCGTAATTGGTTTTAATGATTACCAATTAAGTGCAATTTTGTTCATCACTCCTTGCGTGTGTGTGTGTGTGTGTGTGTGTGTGTGTGTGTGTGTGTGTGTGTGTGTGTGTGTGTGTGTGTGTGTGTGTGTGTGTGTGTGTGTGTGTTAAAAGGAAAGTCTGCAGGTATAAATATTCATTCTCTCTGCCCCCCCCCCCCCCCCACCCCCCTCACTCTCTCCTAAACTCAGGTTGAGTTGAGGACAGGTTAGGATCACTGGATTGCAATCATTTTCACTGTTTTCATTTTTGTTTGTATTTTTTTTATTGTTCGCATGTGTGTGTGTGTGTGTGTGTGTGTGTGTGTGTGTGTGTGTGTGCGTGCGTGTGAAACTGCATGTGTGTGCATGCGTGCGGTCCATTAACAGGATTAATCGGCCCTTCCTCCAACCTTTTCCTCAATCTGATTGGCTAAGGAGATAGCTTCCCATAGTTCATTGCCCCAGCACATTTTAATACGATGTCTTCCTTCTCTCATTCTCTTTGTCTCCTCTCTCTCTCTCTCTCTGTCTCTGTCTCTGTCTCTCTGTCTCTCTGTCTCTCTCTCTCTCTATATATATCTCTCACACACACACACACACACACACACACACACACACACACACACACACACACACACACACACACACAGACCGACACGGATATGTCACTTTAATAGCTTGTCTTTTCTGTTGATCCATCGCCGTGGCAACCCATTTCAGTGTTAAACGAGCAGCGTAAGGCTGTTCATCTATTCAAAGTGTTTTTCTATTATGGGGTGTGTTTGATAGAGGGAGAGTATATCCTTGATATGAATGCCTCTTATATGCAGACAGACTCAGACGCACACACACTCTCATTGGGAGTGACACACACCACTCGGTCTCATTTCCCCACACACACACACACACACACACACACACACACACACACACACACACACACACACACACACACACACAGCCACCTTTCATAGCAATGAGGTGGAAACAATGGGAACATTTCCACCAAATGACTAGGGTCCATCTAAAAAAGATATGTGTGCAACTGTGTATGTGTCCTCCGTATATACTGTGTGTGTGTGTGTCTCCAAACTGGAATATATTCTGGCGTTTGTGTGTGTTACACTACAGTGTGTATGCGCACATGCTTTGACAAACGCGGTGTGTGTGTACTCCTGCATGAAGAAGGAACATTTCACCTGGAACCACACTCATATTGTTACTATAGGCTCTCACCTTATTGTGCCCCGGTTGGATTGTATTCCCGTGGCTAGCAATAGAACACAGGGCCTGTTTTAGTCGTTTTCTTTAGTGCAACAACATCCGATTCCATTAGTTTTTTTTCTCGCATTGGGCGTTGTTCATGTGCTGGGAATTGTTAATTGAACCGACGAAAGGTACATCTGAGTGGAATGATCATGAAACACAGATGCCAAATTGCCATTGATTTTGTGAGCGGAAATTCAAAATGTGGTGAATCCTTAAGGCACTGTAAGCATCCACCAAATGTTGGCGTATTTGAGGTTCTTTCCAAGGTCACAGGGCCTCCTATCAGGGCTGGACAGTCAGACGGGCGGGGGACCAAGTTTTCACTGCAGGGTTTTCTGCAGAGTAGAGGACTTTGTGTCGGCTTAAAGCTGTTAAACCTACAATCCCCCACAGACAAACACTGTCTAAACCTGACACTGCTGACCCACACACACACACGCACGCACACAAACACACACACAAACACACACACACACAAACACACGGGCAGAGATGCACAGACAGGCTTAGACTTTCTGCTACACATGCTGTATGTTTACACACACACACACGCACACACACACACACACACACATACACGGATATAGAATTTCTACTACACGTTCAGACACACAAATGCACACTCCCTTGCATGTACACACACACACACACACACACACACACACACACACACACACACACACACACACACACACACACACACACACTCTAATAAAACACATAAACACATATTCTGATGCACACCGATGGACTTATGCACCAACAGTGATACGGACTTAGACTTTCTCATACCAAAATTCACAGACATTTAGACTTGCTGACGTAAAAATACCCTAAAAATGAGTATGGGAAATAATGGAATATCAAATATACTGAAAGAGGATGAACTGTGATCCGGCCCTGCAATTACAACCCACAATGCCTCACTTCCAGCAATAAAAGCTCAACTAGTAGTCCACAAAGTAATGATGTCATGCAGAGGTTATGTTGTTGATTATTATCTTTTGAATCTGTATAAATCCTGCCTTTACTGTCCACCTCTCCCTCTGAGCTATTTTGTCTTCAAATACACTATTTCTAATAATTGATTATCTCTCTCTCTCTCTCTCTCTTTTTGCTGGGGCACGGAGCGCCCTTCACACACACACACACACACACACACACACACACACACACACACACACACACACACACACACACACACACACACACACACACACACACTCAACAGATTCATGTCCTTGGTGACGAGATGGTGTTTTTTGTTATCTTTTCAGGTTATTAAAGGACATTTCCTCTCATACAGTACAACGCGTCCCTTCCCCCCCCCCCTCTCTTGCCTGTCCCCTGCTTTTCGCTTTCATCTCCCCCCACCCACCCATTTACTCTGCTCTCTCTCTCTCCATCTGCCTCTCTGCCTCTTTCAGGGTTTTTCTTCTGTATATCTGCCAATTACCTATAAAAAAAAAGAGCTCATTTTAGCGCTAGTGCAGCGGAAAGAGAAAGCGATGGGGACATAAAAGCAGTACAAAGCAAAGGGACCGGGGTCTTAGATGATGGAGTTGGTCAGTTCTAGCGCGACAACCTCCAGGCTGACACCACTCGGAGACATTTTGCTCACAGAAGAATTCTCCCGCAAGAAGGTCACTGCGCTTTGTGTCAAAGTGGAGAGGCTTCTACTTCTATTCAAATGTTTTGACCGCACTGCACTGTGTGCATGTCTTTCCTCTTCCTTCTCCATCACCCTCCACTCCCTCCTCCTGTCCTTCTCTCTTAAACATGCTCAGACCTTCTACACATCTGCGGTCCTAATCTTCCTCCTCATCTGCCTCTCTCTCTCTCTTTGTCTTCTCTCTCTCCTCTCTCCACCTCCTCTCCATTCCCCCCTCCCTCCCTCGTCTCTATCCATCACTGCCAGTGGTTGACAGAAACAGTACTGTACTTAAGTAAAAATGTTTGAGTGTCTGTACTTGAGTGTTGATTTATTTTTTATTGTTACTTTAACGCCACTATACTTGAACGATAAATACTGTACTTTAGAATGTACTAGATTTCTAGGAAGCCCCCCCACAGACCTACATTTACAATACTCTCTTTAAGTAGTGAGAATAGTCGATCTACAAGCTCACAATACGTTGTGTAGTGACACGTTGTGAGCTTGTACATATGCTATTTTCCCCCTTCCCCCCGTTTCGTTCTGAAATTATTTTGGAAAATGTCTTGATTTCAAAACAGCAATGCATTGATATTAAAAAAGTACATGTACTTTGTAATTTGCACTTTGACTTTTTGAATACTATTTTTCAAAAGCAAGTATTCCAGTTCGTAAACTCGAGTAGAAATTTGAGTGAGAGAAACGTTCACTTTGCTCACCATTGACCACCACTGCCTCCCTCTCTCCCAGAAGGAGGAGTTGACGCCGCGAGTGCCGGGCGTCCTTTCGGAGGATGGGAAGGAGCAGCTGATGTTCGAGGTGCCCCTCAACGACAGCGGCTCGGCCGGGCTGGGGGTCAGCCTCAAGGGCAACAAGTCCAGGGAGACGGGAGAGGACCTGGGGATCTTCATCAAGTCCATCATACACGGAGGAGCAGCCTATAAGGTCAGTGCGGTTCCCAAACTGAGGGTCGGGACCCCTGAGGATTAGCTTAAAGGGATAGTTCACCCCAAAAATTAATTAGTTATTTTCTATCAATTACACACCCCATGAAGCCTTGAATTCATGGATATGTTTTAGTTTTTGTCGCATTCCTAAGCCAATACTTTCATGACCGGCGGAGTTTCTGGTAGGAGACTCAATGGTGACTCTTTGATAGGGAAAAAAAGTCAAGTTGGTGGTGAACTATCCCTTTAATGTGCAACATTGTTTTCTCACTCAACAGTAAACAAACCAACATACATTATAAGTGTAAAGTTACAATTTAACCAAAGCTAAGTCCAAAGTTCCCTTTTTTTCTAGTGCCAGAAATGTGCTGAAAGTTATGTTGCTGTTGCAGTGAGAAAGGCCTCTAAAGCATTGTCTCCATCAGTCTGTTGGCTCTGCTGCCCTTTGACCCCACATGCTGCTGACCTGCCCTGGTCCTGGGATAACCTCTCATCCCCTGTAGCCTGGTCTCTCATACACACACACACACACACACACACACACACACACACACACACACACACACACACACACACACACACACACACACACACACACACACACACACACACACACACACACACACACACACACAGACAGCAGATGTGTGTCTGCATGCATGGACACTCACCAATAGAAACATGCACAGCTGACCTCTGCCCTTTGGCTGTCATGGACAGATAGGCAGACACCGAGAGACAAGAGACATGCATGCATACAGTATACGTACACACACACACACACACACACACACACACACACACACACACACACACACACACACACACACACACACACACACCGACACACTGTGAGAAACTCATCGTCCTTCCAGTGTTGAAAATAATCTCTCCAGATGGGGAGGTCAGACAGGTGTGTGTGTGTGTGTGTGTGTGTGTGTGTGTGTGTGTGTGTGTGTGTGTGCGCGCGCGTTTGTGTGTTTGTGTGGTAGTGACTATAAAGTGCTGTAGTCAGCAGTCTGGATTGTCTTCATAGACCCACAGGCTATTGAGAGCTACACAGGTGTGTGTGTGTGTGCGTGCGTGTGTGTGTGTGTGTCTGTCTATCGATGGCTCCATGGTGAACGCTGTTACCAACAACAGAGCATCAGTTACACACTTGTGTTTTGTCCTCATGCTAAAATAACACGCCTTAACTACATACTGTATTGGACAAACACGCACATGCAAACACCTTCCTCCATAGATCTGAGTGGGCCTGTCTGCGCACACACACACTTATAGGCCTCATTCATACCTGTTAGTTCACGGTGTCACGCACTGCAATTAGCCGCTCTGCACGTTAACAAGGCATTGTGCTGCTATGTTCGGTTGCGAGACCCCGGCACGCACTGTAAGTAAAAATCTGACATTTCAGTAACTATTGCCTAATTTATGCTTCGTCGGACGGAGGTATTGCGAACATAGCTGATCCACAAGCCCACGACGCAGCTCGAATGTGACGCGTTGTGGGCTTGTAGATTCAGATTCAGATTCCTTTATTAGCCATTGTGTAATACACATAAGAATTTGCTTTGGCAATTACATTATTGTGTTTCTCTTTTTTCACATATAACATAAAATACCAACAAACACTAGATAGCTAGAAGCTAGATACTGTAGGCTATGTTCAGCGTGCAACACTGTCCTAAGGCGACATATAAATTGGGTTTAAGGCTGATATGGAGTGGCTGACAGTGGCCTGTCATGTTGCAACGTTAATGTTTGAAACGTGGGTACATGGCAAGCTGTGAGATTATGTTTAGAAATTCTAGTCTCGATTTTGGTGGACATAACAGCTAAAGTGTGTCCTGCAACAAGCTTGCCGCTGAGAATGCCCCTTACCTTCAGGACACCCCTATACGCCTCTTCCTGCACACTTTGGTCAGCCAACACAGGACATCTGTCCCTCTCTTCCCTATGACAGCCTGGTCAACACTCCTAAGTGTCCTTAGACTCTTCTCCCTCCTAGCTACCCAAAGCTGTGGAATAACCTCTGACCTCCCTGACTCTCAGTCAGGACTGCAGACTTTAGACTAGGGGTCTTCAACGTTTTCAGGCCAAGGACCCCCCAGCTGAGAGAGAGATGAAGCAGGGACCCCCTACTCTATAGTCTTCTCTTTTTTCCCTCTACACCTATAGCCTCTTTGCCAAAAATAGCCGATCTACAAGCTCTCAACGCCTCGCAGCGCGAGGCGTTGAGAGCTTGTAGATCGGCTATTTTTGGCTAATGTTCTCCTCAGAAAAGGAATTCTAGGGTTCAAGTGGTTAATGTAAAAAAACGAAATCCTATCACACAAAAATTTGGCGGACCCCCTATAGTAGCTCTGAGGACCCCCTAGGGGTCCCGAACCCCCTGTTGAAGACCCCTGCTTTAGACTCCACCTCATGCCCCTGCACTCTTGATTGCCTGTATCACTTCTTGTTGCCTATTTTTGATATAATATATTCTAGTTCTATGCAGATGCATGTTAGCTGCTTGTTCACATGTCACCAGTGGTGGTAAAAGTACTCGATTCTTTTACTTTAGTAAAAGCACCGATACCACATTATGAGAATACTCTGTTACAACTAGTAAAAGGCGTTCGTGTTCAAAATGTACAAAAGTATTTGCATCAAAGTATACTTAAAGTACCAAAACAAGCAAAAGTACAAAAATGTTTGAAAATGGCCGATCTACAAGCTCACAGTCGAGCTTGTAGATCGGCTATTTTCATATAGCTTATGTATAACATAGGGCTTAAGTGGTTAATGCATGATTTATAATATAATCATTTATATCTGCAAAGTAACTAGTAATTATGTTTTCAAATAATTGTAGTGGAGCAAAAGTACAATATTTGCCTCTGAGATGTAGTGGAGTAGAAGTAAAAGTATTGAAAAATACTCCAGTAAAGTAAAAAAGACCTCAGAATTGTACTTAAGTACATTACTTGAGTAAATGTTCTTAGTTACTTTACACCACTGCATGTCACTTATGTTTCATTCATGTTTTGTTTATTTGATGTTTACCTGGTATCCTAGTTACTGTACTTTGTAGCACTAAATTGATTTGATGGTTTCATGCGCTCTATTTACTCTGTCTTTTGTTGACGAGGGTTCTTGCACTTAGCAAGTACTGTAGCTCTGGATAAGAGCATCTGCTAAATGCCTGATTTGTAAAATTGTAAAAACGCCTCCATTTTGCCTTTTGTTAGTCTGTTCATAGTAGGCAAATTGGACATTTTGGTGTAATTTAAACCATTCAATCCGGGAACGCATCTGTCATTTTAGATTTGAACCACTTTAACCATTATCTTATACTTTGGTTATTCATAAATAGCAGATCTACAAGCTCATAGCGCGGCACCGAGTGCCGCGCTATGAGCTTGTAGATCTGCTATTTTTTTTTTAAATCATGAAAATTTGTGCAAATCTTTGAATATATATATATGTTATAGCGAACATTTGCTTCTGGGGATTCTACTAATGTCTTCTAAATCCTAACAGTTTTTTGAAAAAAAAAAACGTTGCTATAATCAGTTGTTCTCAAACTTGTTCATGTCAAGGGCCCCCAAAATGATATGTATTTGGCCAAGGACCACCATATCAAAATATGTTGTTCCAGGGACCCCCCAGAAGCAAAGATTTGAGTTAAAAAAAAATCACTATATATATATATATATATATATATATTCAAAGATTTGCACAAATTTCCAAGATTTTTCAAAAATAGCAGATCTACACGCTCATAGTGCCGCACTATGAGCTTGTAGCTTATGAGCTTGTATATCTGCTATTTTTTTCTGCAAATAGCCAAAGTATAAAATAATGGTTAAAGTGGTTACACAGATGCGTTCCCGGTTTTAATGGCTTAACAAGCAGACTAACTATCGTGCAAAACACAGAGCCATTACAACTGTTTGTGTGTGTGTGTGTGTGTGTGTGTGTGTGTGTGTGTGTGTGTGTGTGTGTGTGTGTGTGTGTGTGTACTCTATGTGTGCGCGTGTCTGTGTGTCGTGTGTGTGTGTGTGTATAGGACGGGCGTCTGCGTGTCAACGACCAGCTGGTTGCGGTGAACGGAGAGTCGCTGCTGGGCCGCTCCAACCACGTCGCCATGGAAACGCTGCGTCGCTCCATGTCCCACGAGGGGAACCTGCGAGGGACAATTCAACTGGTGGTGCTGAGGCCCCTGCAGGTAAACACACACCCATGTACAGTACACACTGTAAGCCAGAGGCTCTCAAGTGTTTCATGTCAAGGACCCCCAAAATGATATGTACATTTATTTGGCCGCGGACCTCCCATCTGAAAATATGTTGTGCCAGGGACCCCAGAATGGAAAAATAATTATTCATACATTTCCAAACATTTTCCAAATATTTCAAAAAATAGCAGATGTACAAGCCAACGTATAAATGGATAAAGAGGTTAAAATGACTGTGATGCTGCATTAACACATTTTGCTGAGGACCCCCTGGAAACCCCCTCCAAGGACCCCTGGGGGTCTCCGGACCCCACTTTTAGACGTCGGGGGTTCGGACAGGCTTTCCGAATGATGTAGTTCGGAGAGTCACGACATTTGGAGGTTTTGCTCAAGTTCAGAGAAAAAGTTCTGAGACCGCACATCCGAATAGTTCTATCACGTCCCTTTCCGAAGAAAAGTGCAGACGTCAGAATGAGTACGTATTGCACTTTGTTCAGGGTGGGCTAACAATAGAGTTCCAGGGACAATTCTGCACTCAGCTGTGTTATATTTCACAGAGAAGGTGAATGACTAGCACGCTCTCTCAACAACCTCCTCGAAGAGCTCGCCTACTATGACATAAGAGAATAATGGCCACCATATATCTCTCTCTCTCTCTCTCTCTCTCCCTCTCTCTCTCTCTCTCTCTCTCTTTCTCTCTCCCTCTTTCTCTCCCTCTCTCTCTCCTCTCTCTCCCGTTCCAGTTTCTCCTCTTGCTGAATTATTAGTCCTTTTATTCACTCGTCTAGCAGAATAAACACCTGTCTGCTCTCTCTTTATCTCTCTCTCTTTCTATCCACTCCGCTCAGCTCTCAAAAGGCTAGGCTAGAAAAGAGCATTCACACCTCAGCCCATTCAGCGTTCATTCAGCGTGTGTATCTTTGTGTGTATCTGGCATGTGTGTGTCCTTGACAGCGCTGTGAGTAGTAGTAGATACGCAAGTTTGCTGACAATAGGCCCTCGGCTGCGTTACAAACAGGCTCAAAGGGACCAACAATAAAGGAGACACAGCCACCGCACTCAATAAACGCAACTCAAGGAATGTCTTTGTTAACACATAATCAACAGAATAACAGAAGAGGATGTTGTGGAGAGTGGCAGCTAGTTTGTCAGTGGTGTAACTGTATGTGAGTGGATGTAATGGCATGTAATGATGTAGAGCAGTGGTTCTCAAACATTTTCATTACAAGGACCCACAAAATGATATGTGTTTGGCCGCGGACCCCCATCTCAAAATGTGTTGTTCCAGGGACCCCCAGAAGCACAGATCGGAGTAAAAAAACATTTCTTTAAAATATATCTATATATATATATTCAATGATTTGTAGACATTTTCAAGATCTTTCGAAAATAGCATATCTACATGCTCATAGCGCGGCACTCTGTGCCGCACTATGAGCTTGGAGATCTTTTTATTGGGGAAAAAATCTTTTTTTATCGGGGAAAAAAGCTTATGAAAATGTATGTGGGGGAAAAAAAGCAAATGCAAACAGATACTTCTGTTTTGGCATTATTATTATTGCCACAAAAAAAATACAACAAAAAAAAGATACATACGTATCACGATATATCGCGGGACGATATATCGACACACCTCTAGTCACCAGTGTCAGCCTTGTTGGACATTAGCAACACAGATTCCAACAACACAAAACTACCTAGAGCCCTCATACAATATCATATCAACACATTCATCTACTGTACCAAGGCAGCAGCCTCCAGAGTGGTTTTAATCTTGTGTTCGTTTCTCAAAGTAAAATAACAAAGAAGAGGTGGAACATTCATGGCCACAATACCGATTTTTTTATTAAACCCAACTTTTCGACCAGACATCTTCCTCAGGGTAAAAAAACAAAGAAGAAGACCTTTGGTCGTTTTAATAAACATTCTCTATCGTGGCAACGAGCGACCACTTCTTTTTTACTTTAATATTTTATACCGTGGTCAGCACCACCACTATCGGTGTGTGTGTGCCCCTTACTTTTTGCTTGTCTGCCAATTCCGAAAGGAGCAATAAAAAAAGAAGCTCACACAGCACATCAAAAAGTGTTAATATCCAATGAAGCACACCCTGGAATTAAATGGGTGGTCATCTCTGTAGCAAAACTCCAAACGTATTGAGAAATTTTGCCAAAACCTGAAACAGTTATGTCTTTAACCCATTAAGCCCTGGAACGCATCTGTGTCATTTTTTGATTTGAGATAAAAAAGCATTATTTTACACTTTGGCTATTCAAAAATAGCAGATATACAAGCTCATAGCGCGGCACCGAGTGCCGCGCTACGAGCTTGTAGATCTGCTATTTTTGAAAAATCGTGAAAATATGTGCAAATCTTTGAATACATATTATTTTAAAGCAAGACATTTTTAACTCAAATCTTTGCTTCTGGGGGGTCCCTGGAACAACATGTTTTGAGATGGCGGTCCGCGGCCAAATACATATAATTTTGGGGGTCCTTGACATGAAGAATTGTGAGCACCACTGATATAGAAACATAAGTATTTTCAGAAAACTGTTAGGATTTAGAAGACATTTGTAGAATCAGTCTCAGGTCTCAATGGGTTAAAACCACAGATCTGACAATGCTCAGTGTGAAGTGCAAAAAGCTTGTGCTCGCTCACACAGGAAACAGAAGAGCATCCATACGTTTTTATTCTAAAATGAGAGGGTGCCCTGTAGGGTTTTCTTTTTTTGTTGTTGATATTTTTGGGGGTCTTTTTCTGCCTTTATCGATAGGAACAGTAGACTGACAGGAAATGGGGAGAGAGATGGGGGGGGGGGGGGGGGGTGGGGTTAAAAGGAGCGAAGGTCGTCGGGATCGGGAATCGAACTCCTGGATTACCAGCCTTAGGTGTCCAGGCAGTTACGCCAACCTTCCGGGCCACCCTGTAGGTTTTTGCATGTCTTTGTTTCTTTGTGTGCGTGTGCGTGTGTGTGTGTGTGTGTGTGTGTGTGTGTGTGTGCTTGTTTGTGTACGTTCGTGTGTGTGTGCATGTGTTTGTGCTTGCTGGTGTCCGTGTGTCCGTGCCTTGCCAGTCGGAGGGCATCCCAGGTCAATAGTTTGATGGTGAAAGCTGTTAGCGACATCAAAGTGTTGCGTTCACATTTCCTCTGTTCTCTTAAGAGAGGACAAGAATGGATGAAAGGATGGAGAGAGAGAAAGCAAGATTGACAAGAGACCATCTGCACTTTAAAAGCCTTTCATTGGCTCCAATATGTGGATGCTTTTAACGGGAAAAGAAATGGAACACTTTTATTCCTGTCCTTTTCTTTCTTTCTCAGTCGTTCCTCTCCTCCACCTCTGTGCTCCCCTCGATCTATCATCTTAATTCCTCCCCCTCCCCTTTCTCTCTATCTGTCTCTCTCTCACCCGTTCTTTCTCAGCCAACTTTATTTAATCTCTATTTATTCCATTGCCCACTACCCCGATTTCGACTAGAATGTTTCAGTGAACTTGGTTCTTCAAAGCATCTTCAGGCTTAATCGTTCAGCATCCAGAGAGTTCAGAATGATAGCCTTGTTAACTCATTCACAGAATTTTTAAGTAATAAGTTAACCAGGAAGTGAATATGAGTCTAGATCTTCGAAAAATTATATTTCCTGGGTCTGTGGGTCAAATTTAAAAAAAAAATTGAAAAATTAAAATTACGTTTTTTACGTCAGTGGCAGTATTGGTAAACGGGAATAATTACGTTTATTACGTCAGTGGCAGTGAATGAGTTAAGAGGGTGGGATCCAAAGATTTTGAGTTAGTTAGTACACATGGATACAAACTTCTTTAGTAAGCAACACAAACAAATGAATCATCCATTACAACAATGAACTTCTTAAGCTTTGTCATTTGACAGCAAAAATCTAGACGATCTACAAGCTCACAATGCATTGCATGCCGACGGGTTGTGAGATTGTAGAGATCGGCTGTAAGTAAAACATGTGAGTACTTTTTCCACCACTGTGTTGATCATTGTTGCCTATGATGAAGAGCGGTTTACATTCAGAGAGCAAATCCCATTGAGCCACTTGTAGACACTGGCTAATGGGATGTGTCCCGTGAGAGAGGTGGAGCAGGGGGGAGCTCAGGGCCCCCCCTGAAGTGGGACGTGCCACAAGGAGGGCTTTGACAGATGCTGGGGGGTTAGGATGGTTGCTCTGATGGGGGTTGACAGTAAGACGACAGCGTGCTTTCATTCGTACACAGCGGGCACAAGATGCTAAGATGGCTGCCTCATTGTCTTTATTGAGATAAGTTCTCTCTCTCTCTCACACACACACACACACACACACACACACACACACACACACACACACACGTGTGTGTGGAGGAGCATACACATGCCGATTCATTCGTACATACAAACAGGGAATGGAATCCCCTCTTTGTTTAATGATTAGTGGATGCTAAGCAGACCCTCCTCTCAAGAGGATTGCTGTCATTGATCGTCTCTCTCACACACACACACGCACACGCACACACACACACACACACACACACACACACACACACACACACACACACACACACACACACACACACACACACACACACACACACACACACACAGAAAAAGAGAGAGAGTTATGTACTACAGAGAGCTACAGGTCGTGGGAAACACTGTCCCCTCTTGTCTTTCACCTCTCTCTCTCTCTCTCTCTCTCTCTCTCTATCTCTCTCTTCTCTCTCTCTCTCTCTCGATTGTTTTTTATCTATCCTGTTACCTATTAGTACCAGTTAACGTGCTCTCTTTCTATGACCTTCTCGGTTTCCTTCCTTCGCTCCTTCTTTCCATCCTTCCTTCATATTTAATTTCCACGATCAATAGTGGTGTGTGTGTGTGTGTGTGTGTGTGTGTGTGTATTCAGTCAGATGACTGAACTGCTAAAAGCTGTTTTGGATCAGAGATGTTTCCTTTTGTTTTCTGCCAGCACTGGATCAAGCAGAGACAGATATACTGTACCAGATGAATCACAGGGAGCAGTAGCTGTCTCCTATATACAGCCTGTCACCACCTGTACAGTAGATGCTCTTCAACAAGTAGTCACTTCACTTGACATTTTGGACAACTTTTGGCTTTTGGTTCTTAGCCCCGCTAGAAGCAGGGCTCTAAGGACGGCTGTTGTATATGTAGGTCGGTCAGTCAGTGTACAGTATATGCACCGCTGTGGTCCCAAACAAGGTATCTCCGGACCTAATCCAAGTGGGGTCCGGGGACCCCCCCCCCCAAGGGGTCATTATAAGGGTGTCCCCAGGAAAATCTGTTAATAAAGCATCAGTTTAACGGTACTTAAACTTTAACCCATTAAAACCAGGAAAGTATCTGTCATTTTAGATTTTAGTGTTGGCTATAAAAATAATTGGGGTTTGAAAAGGGTTATACAACCTTTGAAAAAGGTTGTATAATTCCATTTTTTACACATATCTTCTCTTATGGGGGTCTCTGGCACAAAACATTTTCAGATGGGGGTCCGCGGCCAAACATATATCAATTTGGGGGTCCTTGACACGAAAAAGTTTGAGAACTGATTTAGAAGGCATTTGTAGAATCGGCCTCAGGTCTTAATGAGTTAAAATGCATGAAACGCAGATACATAATTTTCATCTGTTTTATCATTTATCATTCGCGTAAATGTTCTAACAGTGTTATTTTTCCTCTCTGCTTAAGGAACATGCGGTGTCTCCCAATCGCTCGTTTGACAGCTCGAACAGTCTCCCTGTGTCGGTCAGCCCATCAAATGGACAGACGGGATTGGTCGGCCAGACCAACGGTCCCACCCATCCTCTCATGGTGACCAATAGCCTCTATGCATCTAACGGTGAGTTTTGTTGTGACCCCATCATAGAGTTAAAAAAATGTTGTTAAAATAATATGTTTTTCACACTTTTAGAGCATCCCTCTGATCATAATTTAGACATTATCAATAGATGGCAAAAATATGTAATAAAAATAAATTACAAATGTGTGTGTATTTTATGTAAGTATGTCATTCAGATAACTCAATGCTCCTCCACACGCAGCTGAAGACACTTCATACAGGGCTGCTACTCTGTTCTGAATCTATTTCTAATCTAGATGATGGCCGGGCGGTGCATTACAAACGTTCTAGTTTTAAACTTAACACAGTACACTAAATGATGTATCTGAAAACATTTGAGGTGAGAAATAGCCAATGCGGTAACATACAGTAAACATTACCTCTCTCGCTCTCGCTCTCTCTGCCTCAAGTGACAGTGACACGAGGCAGTGTCATTTCACATTCCATAGCCGTCACCTAAGTGCAGTATACATAGGGTTTAAGTGGTTAAACCACATTCCTCTCATTATGGTGTCTTACTTGAATGTACAGTACATGTATAAATAACCTTGACACACATGGTTGCAAGTAATTAGGGTGTAAATTGTCACACTCGGCAACTGTTAACTATCAAAATGAGCTTGATCTGCTTCTCTGCACCGCGGCGTGTTTACAGTGTGTTCCTGCTGGCCCAGTAATTAGATCTGTATTTCTCATCCTCCCACCATTTTGAACGGCATCAAAGGTGCGGCGGATCATCGCGATGCATAAACAATGACGAAACAAAAAAACGAGCACCAACGCACATTCAAACGAAACAAAACGAGACTCGAGCCGTCCCCGAGTGCAGCGTTGATTAGAGACCTTTTCTAAAGCTGTACTTATTTTTATTTTTCCCTTTTCATTTCCCCCCTCTCATGTGGTTCAAGGACGTTTTACTGCATTTGTATTACTGCCTGTTTGTAAAAAGAGTTATTTAGGTCCTGTTTGTTTCACTATCTGTCTCTCTCTCTCTCTCTCGCTCTCACTCTTTCCTCGCTGCCCCTCCCTATGCTATCGCTGTACGTGTCCTACGTGTGCGTGTGTGTTTACACGCGCGTGTGTGTGTGTGTGTGTGTGTGCGCGCGTTAGCCCTCCCCTTTGATATCACAGCTCGTCCATGTTTTCAAGGTTGCATCGCATGTGTGCTTTTGTACAGCGGCTGTGTGTGTGCATGTGTCACTGTGTGCATGTGCGTGCGTATAGGCCTATTATGTG
>NC_139954.1:18838022-18845522 GCF_963454915.1 Gymnoscopelus microlampas | reverse complement strand
ATTTAGGAGACATGTAGAATCGGCTTCATGTCTCAATGGGTTAACTGAACTTGTTTGACCCTCTTCCCACCATCAATGAGTGCTTTACAAAGTAAGGGAGGGAGATGCAGATCAATAGAGTGAAATAGAACAGTTTGTGAACACAGGCACATCTATAATTAGTAGAGCCTGACCAATGCCAGATTGTTGGGTCTGATGCCGATCCTTATTTTGGAGATGTTTCCCAAACAGTGGGTCGAGGACCAATTTTTATGGTTTGCAAGTAGTCTCGTGTAGCCAGACAACTATTCCACAATCTCCCAATGCTATATAGAGTCTGGAACTACACCTCCCGAAAACCGAGAGAGGAAGCTGGCACTTCCGTTAACAAAAAAATATATATATATTTTTCTAAAGATTAAAAAAAATAAAATAAATGTTTGCCTTTATTTTAGAGAGGAAATGGGAAAAGAGATGGGGGGTGTCGAACCCGCGACACGCTGTCAGGCTGGCATTGCAGCCTAGGGTGGCAACAGTCTGGCCACAGGAGACTAGGTTGCGAGTAAATACCCCATTATTTTTTGTTAACTACATGTTGTTTTTAATTGTTATTATTTCAATAGATTTTCAAAAAAGTTAAAAACAAATTCAAACATTTTTTTTTCAAAATATTTCCATAAAAAATGGTTGTCGTGAGATTGCAGATTGGCTATTTTAACTAGTTTGGGTCCCGGGGAAGAAAAAAAAAAGTATCTTTTGGGTCTCGAGTTAAAAAGAGTATGAACCACTGTCCCAGACCACGATTACCAATGTTTTGACGCAAATTTTGTCAAAAAGTGCAAATTGTTCTAATCCCTTTAAAAAAAAATTGCTACCTTTTTATATTTGAGAACATTTAACTTATAAGCAAAAGTAAATACAAAATAAACAAAGAATTTACAGTAAATAGTGCCTTTGGTGATTCCACTGAGCTTTATATGAACTAAAATAGGAACAAAAAGATATCCCTGTCCATTCATTTCAATACAGTAGGTTGCTGAACATCGTGACTTGAAGAAAATCAAACTCAGGTGTTGCAAATACTGTTGATTAGAGCTCAAAATGGCAGGCTGTTGCTATAGTGTCTCTCTGTGTGTGTGCATTATGCATGTGTTCCCGGCTTTGCGCATTGCCTTCACGCGCGTGCGTGCGTGCGTGCGTGTGTATCGATGTGTGTACCGATGTCATTGAAAAAGTCAAATAAAGGCCCTGTCTGGCCCCAATTCAGTATCTAGCCTGCTTACATTATATCATAGCTGATTGTTGTTGTTTTTTCTCTCTCTACCTAGTGACCAATGGGAGTTACAATCACATGGATGAGGAAGAGGATGAGGAAGAACTGTCTCGACATGAAGCAGACTTCAGCAGCTCTAATCAGCACTCCTACCTGCAGCACAGGTGTGTGTGTGTGTGTGTGTGTGTGTGTGTGTGTGTGTGTGTGTGTGTGTGTGTGTGTGTGCGCACGCGCGCGCGCGCGCGCGCATGTGTGTGTGAGTGAGACAGCGACAATATATCGTCGCTGTCGGCCTGAAATGAAAAGAAGAACCTGTTTTCCAATGGATCCAATGTAGTTATTATTGAGTCACAAGCTCTTGCCTCTTGTTAATACTTTTCATTGATTAAATATTTATAAAACCCACAGAAACGCTTTGAACCTGGCGTCCCTATGTTGGGCATGTCATTATAGGCACATTTGTGTTTTTCTTGTGTTTTCAGAACTCTTCTAAAACAGCAAACCTTGTAGTTCAGCTGTTTTTGAGCATGAACAATATTCTTTCTGCCCAACAGCGATGATACCATATAAGTACTGTACTTATTTTTTTTTTACTTTAGCACAAAACAAAGTTAACAAAAATAACAAAATAAAGTTCTGTGCTCCACAAGTCCAAAAAGTGTGATGAAGGTACATCCCACGCGTAGCCTCACAGCCGCCTTGTTTCAGGGTGAAGAAGGCTACGCGTGGGTTGAACTATATCCCTTCTTTTATGATGCTTTGTTTTTATAACATTTCCAATATGAAATAGCCACTCAATAAAGACTTTTTGAACTTTCTTGCCAGAAGGGCACAGTGGACTTTTTTGTTCTTTTGTTTTGCTTTATACTATACATTTTTTGATACTCCATGGACTCTGAGGCAAACATTGTACTTTTTACAGCACTGTGGTTCAACGCTTTTATTTTAAATGTGCTCTATACATATAGTGGTTTGGAATTTTACTTGATTATTGAAATGATTTTAATACTTTAGTTACTAGTTACTTTGCAGATTTAGATTATTATTACAAAACATACATTAACCAATTACGCCCTATTTTATACTTTGGCTTTGTGATGCGTTGTGAGCATGTACAGCAGATTGACTATTTTCAAAGATTGTTGACAAATTTTGAAACATTTTGAGGAAAAGAAGCTAAATGGAGCATTCTGCCTAATGAGTAGTGTCCTGAAAAAAAAGTGATGCCAATGCCACTTTTGTACTCATTACTACTTTTACACAAGTACAAATGGAGTACTTCTTCCACCGCTGCCCAGTAGTGCATTGACTAATGGGATGTTGTTTTCCAGGGAGACCTCTCTGACCCCAAGCCCAGTGGGACTCCCCCATGCCAGCCCACAGTCAGTGACCCAGAGCCAGTCCCAGAACCAGAACCAGCGGCAGTACCAGCACGTCAAAGCCTCCAAGAGTATGGACCTGGGTACGACTCAGAGCCAGCAGCACACTGGTGGGGAGACGTTTCTATGTGTGTACCGCCCACCCACCCGGTGGCTGCATGGCTGCTTCTCTCTACACACTTCTTGGCGCTTGCT
The DNA here is from genome assembly GCF_963454915.1 of Gymnoscopelus microlampas. Lineage (NCBI taxonomy): Eukaryota > Metazoa > Chordata > Actinopteri > Myctophiformes > Myctophidae > Gymnoscopelus > Gymnoscopelus microlampas. The sequence continues at coordinate 18,842,696 of NC_139954.1, read as the reverse complement.
AGCATGTTAGCATGTTGCTTAAAGCCACATAATGCAGACGTGTGTCAAGCCTTCAGGCTTATTGTGTATTGTACAGATACACACACACACACACGCACTGTACCTACTTCTCAGACGGAGAATTGTCTTATATAAGGTTGTCGGGTGGAAACCTCATACAGTATGTCCAAAACGGTTACTTTTCAGGATTCGAATTGTTCGAATAGCAAAAGTAGCAGATCTACAGGCTTCAAACGCGTCGCTTCGTGCCGTGTTTGAAGCTTATACATCTGCTACTTTTGATGCCTTTGTGTGACGCTGTAGTATGATCAGGTAGGGCATTAATTTACGAAAAAAACACAAAAAGTTAAAATATGGAGATAAGCGATTTCTTCCCGACAGGAACAATATTATTGTCAGCAACAACCTTATAAGACATGCCTACTTTAGGAAAATGCACCACATAGGCTGTGTGGAAAAAGGCTACTTTGTGGACTCTACTCAGCTGTGCTATGTTCTGTGGGGGCATTCACGTCATGCATGATTTTCGGGGTTTGACTTGACTTCTATCCTAAACGTCTACTATCTTCTATCCCCACGCACGCACGCACGCACGCACGCACGCACGCATACTGTACACACACACACACACACACACACACACACACACACACACACACACACACACACACACACACACACACACACACACACACACAGTGTCATGCACCAGTTGAAATGCACACAGATGTAGACAAATGCTCGCACGCGCGCACACACACACGCACACACGCACACACACATCACACCTATACTCACACATGTATATAGACACGAGACACATACACGTGCGCACAACATCAACTACAATCGTGTCTACCTCAAATCAACTGGCATGTAAATACGCAAGTGTGTGTGTGTGTGTGTGTGTGTGAGGGTGCGTGCCCGTGCCCGTGTGTGCATGTGTTCTTACAACCATATGCAAGTGAGGATGTTATTAATAAAACATAGGCCGGTAACATATATCTCTTTTGCCCATCATGAATAATTAAAGATTAAATATTATTTTTCCACCCTTTTTTAATAGAAATGCCAACAAAACTCATACTTATACTGGTATTACCAGAGACTGAGTATGAGAGAGAGAGAGCGGGAGTACAGATGAAGAGTACAGAGAGTGAAAGGCATTTTCATGTTTGCCCTGTCCTGCAGTGATTCACTTTATAGTTGTCACACCTGGAATGGCTGCTGACGAGTCTGAACAGAGGGGTCATGTCAGTAAAAAACAGAGAGTGGCAAAAAAAAGACCATTTCCAAAGACCGTACATGTTTGCATATTAGGGGTGTGCCGATACACTAATTTCACCAAACGATACGATACGATATTTGGCTCACAACTTCGATACGATTTCGATACGATACGCACTTTTTTTTATTATGAAAATATATGGGGGAGAAAAAAAGGAAATGCAAACAAATAATTCTGTTTTTGCATTATTCAGACATACAAACTTGTAGCTTTTCAGCTACAATAGCCGTTTTGAATCCAAATAGGGCAATAGTGTGACACCTGACCCGAAAAAACAACAACATGTTGTCACCCTTTTCACCTCGGGGCTGTTTGCATGCCTGATTATAATGATTGTAAAAAAAAAAGAAAATGTTTTCTTTTTTTCAAAACGATATTTTTTTTTCCCAAAACGATACATATCGTCACGAAAACGTATCGCGATATATCGTGGGACGATATATCGGCACACCCCTATTGCATATACATACAATATCATCTCTGCCGGATGGAAACATCATATGTCCAAAACCTTTAAGGATTCAAATAAAAAATCGTCAAAAGTAGCAGATCTACAAGCTCGAAAGGCGTCGCTTCACGCAGTGTTTCAAGCTTGTACATGTTGATGCTTTTGTGTGACGCTGTAGTATGATCAATAGGGCGTAAATTTACAAAAAAAGGTTAGAATATGGAGATCAGAGGTTTCTGCCCGACAGTGACTATATACATGTCACATGTAGATGGATAGAGATGGATTGAGATGCACTCGGCGCCGATCTGAAATCAGATTAATCTGAAAAGCATGTTCAGAGGTGGAGAAAATATGCATAGAAGAAGTGAATTTGAATAATGTGAACGCTGTAGGGACACCTGGGACCGCACATGACGTGCCTGAGTCTGAAGTGTGAGCCCACAGATATGACACATAGCATCACATCTTCAACCATTAACCCTCAATGGTCACAGTAAACTTTTAACTCTCTTATTATTCTGTCGCTTTATTTGGCAAAAGTTGTATAGTCCCCCTCCTGTATTTGTAGCATTTTTTAGCTGCAAATACTGCACTATGCCTACCTGACGTTGATGTGTGTGTGTGTGTGTGTGTGTGTGTGTGTGTGTGTGTGTGTGTGTGTGTGTTCGTTCGTGTGTGTACAGTACATGGATTGATGGGAGAGAAAAACAACGGCTCATTGTTTGAGATTCCATTTCCTCAGTCATCTTCTTAACACTGTCTCCATTATCAGTCCCGTGTGTGCGTACATACCTACGTATGTACAAACACACACCTGCAAGCACACACTAATTGCGTGGATGACTCAATCCGTGCATAACATGTTTTAAATTGTATTTTCCAGGCCTGGGAAAGTTTTGGAAAATCATAAATTTTCATTGTCATTTTAAAGAGACCCAAAATGATTACCGGTAATGTTGTTTATTATTATTCATTTTGAAATATGATTGCGCCATTCAGCCAGAGACTTTGATTAGTGTTAGCGTGCGATTTCATTTTCTTTTCCCCCTTTTCCACCAATACGTAGCAGTCATTTCACCACATGAACCCTGGCCTCCCCATTTTGGCCATGTCTTTATCAGGTCAGAATTCTGAAAAATTGCCTAGGCTTATTAATAATTTATACTTTGGTGTCGTGTGGCGAAAATAGCCGATCTACCAACTCCCAACGAGTAAATCCTGAGGTTGATCTTTTTACTGCCAGTTATTATTTGTTATTCTTTGAGTTGTAGCCATTATGTTTCAATTATTCTAGCAGTCATGGAAATTTGGCAAAACATTATAAGAAAGCCATGGACAAATTGAGGAATTTAATTGGTGAAAGGAGTGGTAGCCCTGTAGAGCGTGGATGAAAGACATTATTCTCTTCTTAGAAGTTGCATGACGGTACTCCAAATTCTATGGTGATGTCATCAGCTTTGGCACATAGTTCAAATCATCCACAAGCAGATGGTCTCTGGATGGTTTGATTCCTGCCACGTCGTCCAAACTTTATCAGAGTGTCTTTGGGCACTGCAGGACAAAGTGTTGCCAGGCTGGGAAATGTTACATTGTTGTTGGCTTAAAAGTATCAGATTTTAAAGAGAAATATCCTACCCAGACAAAAAAATATATCGTCCGTCGGTTGGAAACTTCATTATGTCCAAAACCGTTACTTTTCAGGATTCAAATAAGAAAATACCAAAAGTAGCAGATCTACAAGCTCAAAACTTTCAACCTTGTAGATCTGCTACTTTTGATTCTTTTGTGTGACGCTGTAGTATGATCAAGAAGGGCGTTAATTTACTAAAAAACAACAGTTAAAATATGGAGATGAGAGGTTTCTGCCCGACAGCAATGATAGTTATTGTAAGCAACAACCTTGTTAGACATGCCCTACTTTTTCAATTCATCAAATAACCAAGAAACTCGAATTAACGTGAACATATTGAAAAATATTTTCTTATAATCGACAAAATCAATTAGTCTGATTAACCACTTGCCCTATTTTATACTTTGTCGTACAAAAATAACTTAAATAGCCGATCCACAAGGTCGCCAATCGTGTCGCGCGTTGTGAAGAGTGGAATGACTCCTGCAGTAATGTGTGTGTGTGTGTGTGTGTGTGTCTCCCTGTCTGTGTGTATCAGTTGAATGTACCAAGACTAAATAAACCAAATGGTTAATTGCAGTGTGTGCTATACAAGGATCAAATACCATGCCATTTCCAGACGATGGAAATACAGTGGGTTTTATATTCTTTGAGCCCAAGGACCAAACTGAATAAATGTAGTCTCATTCTTGAAAGTCTCTGGCACTCTAGTCATGTGGGCGTCCTAGAGAAACAAGTCTGTGACCAACAGTCCCACCCAACAGTTCAACAAATATTGCGGTAGTAGGTTTTTGTCAACCCTTTAGCCACACAAAGTCACCCCCCTCTCATTGAGCTCAACTGTCCGACTCTGCATGTCTATGAATGACGCACGGCCAAATCTTCATAATGGTGTACAACTGCTTTATGCAGTGTGTGACAGCCATATGTTGGTCAAATGTAAATGCTAATAACCGCTTGTCCCATAAAACCTGTGCGTGCCGTGCTTGTGTGCATGTGTGTGTGTGTGTGTGTCTGTGTGCGTGCGTGTGTGTGAGATACCGTTTATCGGACCCTGTATTTGTGTGTGTATGTGTGCGTGCGTGTGTGATATTAGTAGTGCTACATTACAGGTTTGAATAGCTTTTCAGGCCATGGGTCAGTTATGATTACATTTTATTTATTTAATTTGCTCCGATTTCATTTTCTGTCCACGACCCCATGAAATATTTAAGAGCTCATCATTCTGAGGTCCACCCACTGCTTTTTCCTTTGTCTCTCTCTCTATTGCCGGACTCTCTCTGTATGTTTCTCTCTCTCTCTGTC
>NC_139954.1:18823022-18835522 GCF_963454915.1 Gymnoscopelus microlampas | reverse complement strand
GCATCTAGGCTTATTCCTATGTTAATTCGCTAGGTTTGAGTCCGGAGCCTTTGAAAACTTTGTTGAGGTGTGAATTTAAAGTAGTTTTAAATCTATGTGTGTGCCTGTGCGTGCTCCTGGTCAAATAAGTTCATGCACGGCGTGCAAGGCCGTCCTGTGAGCATTGCGCCCCTGCTTAAACCCCATATAGTTAAGCCCCTCAGGGCTCTATACTAGTGTATTTTCTGTTATTGTGGGGAACGCTTTTGCTGAAAATAGCTGATCGATAAGCTCACAACGTGTCGATCTGCTATTTTCTCCGAAAGCTTTCCCCACAATACGGATGCTGGGGTTAACTTTTAATAAATTGTACCGTCAGTAACAATGAAAAAGAAACCAATGAATGCCCATTCATTTGTATTGTACTGTATGTTTTGATTGATTCATTGATTGAATACTTTATAAGCAGCATGAAACAGTACTGTGGTCCGTTGTACTCACGTCATCGTCATGACAGACAACACATTACATACATGTATCAGCAGCTACACTAAAAAGCAATAATAGATACATTTACGGGACAACGTTGTGTGTGCGTCTCTGTCTGTTGTGATCCAGTATATTAAAATGTGTTTCTCTTGTTTCAGTGGCAGATGAGAGCAACGTGGGATCCCTGATGGGAAACAAAACAGGTGAGAGAGAGACACACACACACACACACACACACACACACACACACACACACACACACACACACACACACACACACACACACTAACGCACACACAAACATTCACAAATTGATCACAAACATTCACAAATTGATCTCTCTGTGACAAATGAATCCATCAATCGCCATCTGCGCAACAAGGTGTCTTTCAGGACAAACATACAGCAAGGTCTAAACTCTGTCCTCCAACGACAGAGGACAATGTTAGATGCAAGACACATTTAAGTTTATGTATACCAAGGGGAAGGAATAGCAGACATAAAGACGAGTGCAACAACGACACAGGGCGAGAGCAAGACAGAGAGACAGACAACAGAGAAAGCAGTACAGATATAGGCTTGCACACGAGGGCCCCATTCTAGGTGAATTTGGAGCAAACCGCTAGTTTCGGAGTGCGCACTAGGCAAGAGGCGTTGCCCCGCAAAATGTGGTATTCTGTGGTACTCCCCCGCCCCGCAAAACACCTGCGCTCCCCGTTACATTATGCATAGGTGTGGTTTGGGCGTTACAATGATAAAACCAATCACCATGCCAGAAGCCATTGCCTTTAAGAGAAGACTGCGCTAGCCGCATCCGCCGTCATCCCCGATCCAATATATTCTCTAGCCTATCTCCCCCTCTGCACTGTTGCCTGGTCTGATTATTATAAGCCACATTGGGCTTGTTTTCCTTCTTTTTTATTTTATTTATCCAAATACATTTTTATATTCATTTGTAGCCTATTGTGTTAACAATAAGCGTGTCATATTAGTCAGATCCGGAATAGTATTATGAAACTTAAAGCCATTTAAAATATTTATACTATTGGTACACACCGGCTGCTCCCAAATAATTAATCATGTTGCCACAACGCTCCTACAGGCACCCATGGACCTCCAGCTGGTCGACCACAGGGCTGGGCGGTGGTACACTGACATACAGTAGCACATATAATAAATGACAGTTTTAGGAAAGGTCTATATGTACTCACTTTGGCTGTTATTGTTCTATTTCCACCATTCTAATGGATTCCAGGGGTGTGTAAACAGGGGTGTGAAGTTGCTCCATAGTTTCCTCTGAAGTGACGCAGTTAAAGTTAACTTATACATCCATATTGTCCCCGTTATCTTTCATCATCCACCTTTGTTCAGTAATCCCGAACAGAGCTACACTTTAAGTTTACATCAATCATATCCTCTCAAACCCAGACACATTGCTGCGAACCGCGGTTTGGGTGGGTTCGGGTCAATCAAATATAATTATTAATTAATATCGGATAAAGCGCGGGTGAAATATTGCGGTAAATAAATTAATGACATCTAATAGCCTATATCTATCCATAAAATAGCTAAATCTCTGCGTGCTTGTGTCTGTGTGAGTGTGTAGAGCAGTGCGATGCGATGACAAAATGCATTGATTTAGCCTATGGAATGTCGGTGCGTCTTTTTTCTTTTTTTTAAACCGGTGCTGCAGTGGTGGAAAAAGTACTCAAATTCTTTACTTAAGTAAAAGTACCGATACTGCAATATAGAAATACTCTGTTACAAGTAAAAGTCCAGAATTCAAAATTTACTTGAGTAAAAGTACAAAAGTATTGGCATCAAAATGTACTTAAAGTATCAAAAGTAAAAGTATTTGAAAAATATTTGAAAATAGCAGATCTACAAGCTCTCAACGCGTCCACCCTTGAGAGCTTGTAGATCGGCTATTTTCACAATATCTATCTGTGGAACCGAGTCAAACAAAATGGGGGGGGTCCCCAATTCAAATATGGTTATTTTGGGGGGTCGATGGCCTGAAAAGATTGAGAACCTTTAACAGTAAACATGAACGTAGCGTTTACGTGGGGAATATAATAATAATATAATATATATAATATATAATATAATATTCACCCGCAGCATGGGTTTAACGACAGCAGCCAAAATGAAAATCACACTAGATGATCCGATCATCTTATAAAAAATGTAAGTGCTTAAGATTTTAGCCCAAACCCAACGGGACCCGGGCCGGGCCGGGTCGACGTTTTTTTTTATCCAAATAAATTCATATATTAATTCATTTGTAGCGTATTGTGGTCCCAATAAGCAACGGCTTTCCAAGAGTATATGAAAGCCATTTAAAATAGTTATACTCTTACACAGCTGTTGCCAAATAATTAATCATCAGGGCAGAAGCGCAAAAGTAGGTCAAATCAATCAATCAGCCAGCTGTTTTCTGTCACTGCGCGGCACTCTTTAAAGTTTAAACGACCAACATGACATGGAATGAATGGATCTTCAGACAAATTGGATTATTTCTTCAAATGACAAGAGCAGGCAGCGGCAGTACGAGGTAACATTGGATGTCAATTCAATTCAATTCAATTTTATTATAGTGTCAAATCACAACAAGTTGTCTCAAGACACTTTACATGTAGAGAAGAGACCCACAATCCCACCCTGAACAAGCAATTTTTGCGACAGTGGCAACGAAAACTCTTTCCCATCAAACAAAGTAATCCGAACTGTTTTGTATGCTTATTTTGCTTGCTGAAAGCATGATTTTATTAAGACATGCAGACAGCAATATGGAAAAAACGAAAATATCTCAATTAAAAGTATATTTCGTATAATAACCGAATATCATTCTTAAAATGGTTATGGGGCAGTGTATATATTTATATAGCCCTATTTGCTCCAAGCTGTTTTTTCATATCCCCTAAAATATTTAGGGGATATGAAAGCTCTAGTTAGTAGTTTGAAGTGCTCATGTGGCCTTATAGTTGCTTCTTTTTGTTTTCATATGCGGTTGCTTATTTCTCAAGGCTGCATGGCAACAGGGCCATTGCAGTGTCTGTGTGCACTTGGCGGGTGGTTTGAGAAACGGGCGGGTGCTTTTAGAATCCACTATCCCCCCTCCCCAAGCCGTACCCATGTGTGGGTTGAGAATGGCAATGTTGGGGAGATAGCAACAACACGCCCACGGGCACACCTCCACGCGCAACTAACGGCGTCGGCATAATGGGGGACGGGGAGCGCAGGTGCTAGAAGGCAGCGCAGCTCCATTAACCGTATTTAACAGGTGTAGGGTAACGTTTAGGGGGTTAGCGGGCTCGTGAATAGCACCCTCACTCTCTGCGAGACCAATTCCACAGGCCGTCTACCAAAGTAACAGCCAATCACTTCAACCCGCGTGAGTGCGTGCGTGCGTGCGTATCCTGTCCATATAATTGTTCATGTTCATGTACGTGCATGTGGTCTGGTCCATGCACCTCCCTGCAGTATACAATCAGCCATCATCACAACCAGATGAGTGGTCCTGTTGATTTCACATCTCCAGTTGTCGCCAGTCATACACACACTCAAACACACACTCAAACACATTGTGTGTGTGTGTGTATGTGTGTGCACAGCATTGATGCAGGAGTATGTCAGATGTACCGCACTGATTCCTGACTGCTTCTTTTCACACCAAGTCTCAGTTTACTACCCATATGTGACCCCTGACCTCCCGCTTTAACCACCCCATTTAACTTTAAACCTTACAGTACTTGCAGTTATCCATGTCGCTGTTGTCGGGCAGAAAGCTCTTATCTCCATATTCTAACTTTTTTTGTTTTTTCCTCCTAAATTAACGCCCTACTTGATCCTACTACAGCTTCACACGAAAGCATCACAAGTCACGGTGCGTTTCGAGCTTGTAGATCTGCTGCTTTTGATATTTTAGATTTTGAATCCTGAAAAGTAACAGTTTTGGACATTTGGAGATTTCCACCCCACAGAGACGATATAGACCTACTGTTTACTTTGTTGGACTGGTGTCCCCCAGGGTTCTGTTCTTGGTCTGCTCCTTTTTTCCCCTGTACGCCTGATCTCTTTGCCGAAAATAGCCTCTATTTTTTGACCAAATATTCGTTGCAGAATAGGGACTCCAGGGTTCATGTGGTGGTCTTTCACTTTCCGCGTGTCATGATTTCCATGCCTCTGTACACCGCACTGCACCCGTCTTTCTATCATGGCTCTGGTTTACACACACACACACACACACACACACACACACACACACACACACACACACACACACACACACACACACACACACACACACACACACACACACACACACATACACACACACACACACACACTGATGTACAGTAGTGTTCCTCTCCTCTCTGCCTTTAAGTTGTTCCTTAATTTGAGCAGAGTGGAGATGAAAGAGCACTACATGAGGACCGGAGAGAGAGAGTGATGAGATCCTCCTCTTCTGGAGAGCTGAGAGGGAGAGAGTGGGGTTGGAGGGGGGGGGGGGGGGGGGGCGGGTTGATAGCTACTTCCAGAAGACAGGGAGACAGAGAATATCGTTGTTATCGGGAAAAAAAAAAAAAAAAAGTGGCAGATCTGCAAGCTCGAAACGCGTCCCCGAAGCGATGCGTTTTGAGCTTGTTGAGTTGCTACTTTTGCTGTTTTTGAATTTGAATCCTGGAAAGTAACCGTTTTGGACATACAGTATGAGGTTTCCACCCGACAGAGACGATATACAGTGCTTTTAGAAGACAGAGCAAAGATGGAATAGGAGACATTTCACCCTGTTCTTAAAAGGCCAAATTCTTGAAAAGCTTGTTAGCCAATCCTTAATTATTTGTTCTGCTCTGTATCAAACTCTCTCTCTCTCTCTCTGTCTTGAAGTGTCCCCTACTTCATTTGTACATGACTCTAAGTGCACTCTACTTGTTTTCTCATTCTGGTCTGTATTCCGGTCCATCTGTCCTGGGGTTTTATCAGTACAGTATTTGTTTATTTAGTTTTATTGTCTCTATCAGTCTTGTCTCTTAGCCGTTCATTGTAGCCATATTGCACGTTAGTTATCAACATTTATTTCACAGTCTCTCTGTGTCAAACGATACCGACATCGGTATTGCCTGCATAATTGCATAATACTGACGTTGTCAAAAAAAGTCAAATGATGGCAGATATATTGGTCTGGCTCTCAGTACACCTGACGAAGGCCGCAGAGGCCGAAACGTTGTGTTTATACCGCTTAATAAATACATATTTTTTGGCAGCATTAAGACGGTGTGCGGATCTTCTCCTTTTCTACTGGCTCTAGAAGGTGGCATTGAAATGCAGTGGATACTGCCATTTAAGAGAGATTGTGCAGATACGCACGCCCGTGCAAATCGGCATTGTTGCGCGTAGGCTACATGCTAACTGTTTGTGTTGTGTGTGATGACAGACCAGCTCTCCAGTCAGCCTGTATAAGGTGTTACGTTACAGATGTCAAGATCAAGACTAAAATCAGATTGTTAGCACACAGGGCTGATTGATTCATTTAAAATGACTAACGTCTACCTTTCTACTATCTGTATCACAATTTGACAAATTGCATCGATCGCCAGACTACCAACATCCAATCAAGAAGCCACCATCAATTTGCAAATGGTTCTTTTGCTCATCTAGACCATTTCATCTTATTTAATCGGAACAGTTGTTAGCACGATAGCTGCTTCTTAGCCAACAACGCAGTTGGATAATAGGTGTCTCGGCCCGTCTTCACTCTAGCCTTTCGCATTGGCACGAGTGGACTAGCCGCCACCTCAACGAACCATGGATTCCCAGGTGAGACAGGAATACCATCAGGACTGCGAGGACGCCGTCAACAGACAGATCAAAGAGGAGCTGCAGGCGTCCTACGTCTACCTGTCCATGGCGTATTACTTTGATCGCGACGACCAGGCGCTGCCCAACTTTGCCAAGTTCTTCCGCGAGCAGTCCGGCGAGGAGCGCGAGCACGCCGAGAAACTGATGAAAGTGCAGAACCAGAGGGGAGGAAGTATCCTCCTGCAGGACATCCAGAAGCCCGAGAGGGACGACTGGGGCAGCGGCGTGGAGGCCCTGGAGTGCGCTCTCCAGCTGGAGAGGAGCGTCAACCAGCACCTGCTGGATTTGCACCGGATCGCCGCCAAACACAACGACCCGCACATGTGCGACTTCATCGAGACGCACTACCTGCCCGAGCAGGTGAGGTCCATCAAGGAGCTGGCAGACTGGGTGACCAACCTGCGACGCATGGGAGCCCCGGAGAACGGCATCGCCGAGTATCTGTTTGACCAACACACTCTGGGCAACAGGGACACGTCGGGCAACAAGGAAAGTTGCTAGACCTCCTCGCACCAAATGAATGCTATATATCTATATCAATGGTTTCTCACTAGACGTGAGAAAAGAGCACTTATAGGTGGCTGCAATTCGGAACTGGCCCCTGTAAAACATCAAACCCTGAACTGTACTTCCCTTTGCTCGTCTTTGCAAACTGTTAACAAAGTATTCAATCAATCAATCAATCAATCGCGTGCCCAAATGTACCCTTATGGGTCTGTAACTCCGAGAGTGTGCAAATGAAACCAAATGGACACTTACAAGTCCATTTGGTTCCATTTGTACAAATAAATATTGTGGATTTTACAGTGTATATTGGGGTCCCAGAGATTAAATAAGAAATCCTATCAAATGGTAGTCCATAGCCTTATAGATTGATCTATATACATTTATACATAATGTCTTGCTTTCACGGAGTATTATGTTTTAAAGCATAGTAACAGTGAACCTCTCGTATTACCCTCTTCTCTCTCTTGCATACCTAAAGTACTGTATATGCATTTCAATGTCTTCTGCCATCTCCTTGTTATATGACTCATTACTTGGTTCAATAAAGATCTGTCAGGATTCAAACTCAGGTCGGATACAAACGCAAACACGGAAAATAAATTTGACAGAAAGTGTACTAAATGTACAGTGAACAAACTCAAAACTCGAATACAAACGCAACACTCAGATACAAACACAGGAACAAGCTGAAGAATCACTGGCATACAGTACAAAACTAAATTATGAACCAGCAATGAGGCAGTCAGTCAGCACAGGTACTTAACTGCATAGTCCCAGGGGATAATTAACCTGTTAGGCACGGGTGGGCTTTAAAGGTGAATCAACTCAGGAACCAAGGGCACTGAATGGAGAAGAAGGGAGAGTGGCAGAAGGGAAAAGGGAGGGGCAGAGGCACTGACCGTGACAAGATCATTCCTGAATCTGTAAGTCATGCCCTGAAATGATCTTCACTCTGGAGGTTCCGCGTCCTGTTGTTACCATCATGTTTGCGGTGTTCTATGACAAGCAGTCAACCCTTTGGATTCTGATTTTAATAGAGGACTAATCTAGTTGATCTTCATAAGGCAGTGGTTCTCGTGGTTACTGACCTGTAAGGGTCCATTTGGTTCCTAACTATCAATCATTCTCAAGGACCCCTTGGGGTCCTCGGACCCCAGTGCCGTAAGGAATGAAACACAGATTCCTTGGGAAAAGGAATGGACAGTTATGGAAGGTAACTGAAGAACTGGGAGTGGGAGAGGAAAATCCAAAGGTGGAGATCTTTGTGTTTTTTAATTTATATACTGTATATATGTTTTAGTTTTTTGTTCCTTGTTTTGCTGCTCTGTCATAGTTGAGGCAATATGAGTCGATGCCTAATGCAGATCAGAACTACCAGTTAATCTCTAAAGGATTTTCAGTTGTGTGCAAGCAAATAAGTCACAAGCACACTCTGAAACCCATTCCTGTGTCCACAGTTTGTACTTGACACAGGAAAAGTGTGACTGTTTCTCAAATTTAAAAAGGATATTGACCTGAACTAACCAATCACGCTCATCAGCTCATTACCGTCATCACAGCATTTTACTTATTTTTTTTTTTTTTGCTGGTGAAATCAACAATATAAGTTATACCCGCGCACTACTGCCACTTGCACGTTGGAGAGAAAGTATACTTTCTCTCCATGTGCAAGAGGCAGTGGTGTGCGGGTATATCTTTTATTGTTGATTTCACCAGCAAAAAAATCAACAAAAGGTAACGCACCTGCTTTTAATCTTTATCTGGGTGTAGTTCTTTTTCACACATTTTCTTTTTTTATGAAAAAAGAGTACAATGCCGTATGATATGAAATGTAAGCTTAACGTAAACACAATCATTCAGTTAACATCATTGACTGTCTTAGATCAGTTAACCCTCAAACCACCGGGACACATTATTTTTTTTCACCACATTAAGAAACTTAGCATAATTATCCTCACAACTCTTAACTTATCCCTCTGGCTCATGGTTTGTACCGCGAATGCAATACACCGGTGTCCAGACCGAAATGGAGTTGATCATCTCTATGGCAGTGGTTTAAAAATAAATTCATGTCAAGGACTCAAGCTGATAACGACAATAAGCCTCTCTGACCTGCTTAATCCCAAATTGATATGTATTTGGCCAGTGACCCCCTTCTGAAAAGATTTCTACAAATGTCTGTACTGTGTTGGTGGGGAGAGAGAAACTGATCTGAGTAGTCACTAGTCATTCTTATACAGTGCATTCTGTCATTGGATTACATTCTATTGGTGAAATTATAGTGAAACTTGAAAATGTGCTCCTCGGAGCACAAGTCTCAGCCAGCAAATATTGGAATTTATTCCAATATTTGCTCAAGATTGGAACTTTGATGATAGTGTGTACGTCAGATGGCACATTGACTGCATTACCGTGGATTGCCTTGAACTTGTTGGCAACTTCTTGGCAAGCCAACAAGTTTCATGAAGGCAATACGTTGACTTATCAACCTTTCCTCTAACGGGTGGAAATCCTGCAGTCTTCGTTCTTTCTCATTTTCAGATGCGAGTGTTCTTCGTCTTTGTTTCTTAGCTTTGTCCTTCTCCTGTTGGCGTTGCGCCTTTGCTTCTTCATCGGTTTGCAGACAATGATTAGCTTCTTCAGTTTGCATAAGTTAGTTGCACTGTGTCATCAACTGTGATCTCAGTTTGTACTGGAATGTACTGTTCTTGATTAATCCTGTCTAAGCTATTTATATTACATATTGTGATGACACCAGTGTGTCTACATAATGTATTGCTCCACCATTTCTCAGCCATTTCGTGATTATTCCTGTCTTACCTCACTTTGAAAGAGGCACAGACTCTTTCAAAGTGACACATCTATTTATAGGCCGCTATACGTCATGCGTCTCACTAGCCAATCAGAGCACACTCTTTCAATGTATTGTCACGTGAGGCTTGACCAATGTTAGCTTGGCCGAGGGGGACGGGACGGAAAGTGAAAACATAGTCTCCTGGCGGAGACAATTAAGCACTTTCAACCTGACTTCCCTAGTTTGTGCATGTCACAGGCAGTTATCTAAATCTATACCCAAAATAGCAAGCTCACGATGCGTCACATCGCATAGATCTGCGATTTCTGCTACTCTTGAAATACAGTAGTGCTTAAGTGGGTAAACTGTTCCTCATTGAGAGCCAGTGCACCATTGCATCATTGCAGTCTGCACAGCTATTTTCCACCTGCACATCTGACCATTCCAACGTCTCTCGACACCCATAATAGACAAACTCCAAAAAACTGGATCTGAGTTGTTCATCTGTGTTATTTCCAAAGAGTTACCCTGGAGCCCTGTGTTCACATGCTCTCTACCTGTTGAATGTCCAACACACCCATTAAATGTTTAAAAGGACCCCATCTTTTACCAACCCCCCCCCACCCCCACCCCACCGCCAAATGTTCATTTCCACTTCTTTCCCACTTTAGCTTGTTTATGTGTCCCCTATACCTGTTGCTTGTCAAAAGTCTACCTTTTTATGGAGCCATTAGGACCACAGAACTCAGAGTGACAGAGTTTTCCAAGTCTAAAGCTGTTTAAAACACTTTCCTTTACTGTGAGGCATTATTATAGTCGGTATACTGGAGAGACAGAGAGAGAGAGAGAGAGAAAGAGAGAGACTGGGAAGCTTGGAGCTTATGAACAATGACTTATGGGAAAGCCGTTTTCACTTACAGGAATGGTCTTCCATCCACACCCTAAGAAACCACAGAACAGGGGCACACATACACGCACGCACACACACACACACACACACACACACGTGCGCACCCTATTACCCCGTGTAGTAATGGAAAGTCACCATCACACTATGGAAAATATGAACACTGGAGAATTCATATTATATTATAATTCTGCTGAATCTGAGATGCCAAAGTGACTGCATAGGGAGCCCGCAGTTGAGGGTTTATTTGTGTGCGAAGCGGCGACGGTACGATGCGTGCGTATGCATTAGTGTGAAAGAGCACACGCGTGCATGCACCAACAGTACACGTGTATTATGAAACCCCCTTCCATAGATGTAACATAGCACTGTAATATTAGGCCTGACAAAATCCCACTCAAATAAGAATGCTCAAATGTTTAATACGTGTACTGTAAGACAAATTATCCCCTCACACACTGGTTCTCAACTAGGATAGACGTTTAGTCTATCCTAGTCTATCCTAACTATCAATAATTTAGACCGCCTGGAACCCCCTCGAGGACACCAGGGGGTGTCCCCGAGGGGTTCCCAGGGGGTCTAAATGATTGATAGTTAGGAACCAAATGTACCCTGTGGGTCCGTAAGTCCGAGAGTGTACACATGGAACCAAATGGACCTGTAAAGGTGCGTTTGGTTCTATTTGTACACTATCAGAGTTACATTATTATTTTTTTGTATAAGCAAAGGCCGTCGGGATCGGTACTCGAACTCGCAACGCGCTGTCAGGCTACATTGTAGCCTAGGTGCCAAGACCGCTACGCCAGAAGTCCAGACTATCAGAGTTCTATTAACGCTCAAAGGGGGGGAGGCGGGGGGGGGGCGCAATAACCCCACGTTTGCAACTACTTTCGCCTGCGCACTTCACCGGGTATGGTCTAGTATAATATAATTTTGCATTTGATAACTGGTTAAAAAAAATCTTTATTGAGAAAAAAAACAGGACCTAGAGGAGGTAGAGAGGAAGTTATTTCAACACTTAGCGCAACACTTGTCATGTCTGCATGTAATCAAAAGTACACTATATGGTTGAAGTGGATTGTGATTATAATACCTAAGTCTGAGCCACTCAAAACAATATGTGGCAGAGTGTCAGAGGGAGTAGAGAGACAGATCAAAGATCACAGAAATAAACAATACAAAATAAGCATGTGTCATGAATGTGTTGCAGCATGGGTTTAGGAAGAGGCCAGTGTAAATACAGTGTAGAATGTGTAACTCCAAGAGTTTACAAATGTAACCAAATGTGGTTATATTTGTATACACTCAACTAGAAAGTGCTGTTCCTGAAGAAACAGTGTGGGCTTGCTGTGATGTCATATTGATGTCCAAATGTGGTGTTCCACACGACTCTCCATTGTCTTCCAGTATAAAGTTACAGTAAGCTTCTAAAAGTAGAAAATATATATTTTTAAAAATTGTAATGCAGGCTGTTCCCAAAAGACGCCGCACATTTTAAAGTTTGAATGAATCTTTTGGGTGAAAGTATGAAGGAGTTGATATACTCCTTCCCAAAAGTGAAAGTTTTGGGAAGAATAATGAATCTATTCATTCACAAAACCGTATTTATGTATATCGTCTCTGTCGGGTGGAAACCTCACGTCCAAAACTGTTACTTTTCAGGATTCAAAAACAAAAATAACAAAAGCAGCCGATCTACAAGCTCAAAACGCGTCGATTTGTGTCGTGTTTCGAGGTTTTGGATCTGCTACTGCGGCCATTCTGTGGAGTACGCGCCGCATGTGTTTTGGGGGAAGTGTACGCATCAGCTTCCCTGACTGGCCAACCCGGCCCGCCCGCTTCACAAATTGGTGAAGCTTTCCTCACGTTTGTGCCACTTGGCCAACAGAAATCCCTGATTGGCAAACCTGGCCCGGCAGCTTATCCGGCTGGCGCTTTGCCAACATAAGTGGCGGCGTGTGC
>NC_139954.1:18808022-18815522 GCF_963454915.1 Gymnoscopelus microlampas | reverse complement strand
AACTGATCATCTTACATCTCAAATAGTCTACTACTAACCTTTGTTGCTGTTGTCATTTCAAATTGACCAGCCAAACTAAAATCCACCATTTTAGAGAGTTGCTCCAACTTCCTTGGATTAGATAAGAGTGATCAGATGCGATGCGTTTTCAACACAAATGCGCATATTATTGGCAGTCAGCTGTGTAGCTGGTTAATGATGGCTCGTTGAGGCTATATGCGCATTTGACCACATAGCAATCAACATCACTAATTAATGTCAGCTGTGTGTGTGTGTGTGTGTGTGTTTAATGTCCAACTGAATGTTTTCTGTAGTGTAGATCAGGGGTCTTCAACGTTTTCAGGCCAAGGACCCCCTAGCTGAGAGAGAGATGAAGCAGGGAACCCCTACTCTATATTGTATATAATTGTGTTTCAGATAAACTTTTGCTGCTTTTTTTTCCCTCTACACACCTACTGTATAACTCTTTGCCAAAAATAGCCGATCTACAAGCTCACAATGCCTCGCAGCGCGAGGCGTTGTGAGCTTGTAGATCTGCTATTTTTGGCTAAAGTTCTCCTCAGAAAAGCGATGCTAGGGTTCAAGTGGTTAATGTAAAAACAAATAATCATATCACACAAAGATTTGGGGGACCCCCTGTAGTAACTCTGAGGACCCCCCCAGACCCCCTGTTGAAGACCCCTGGTGTAGATATCAAGTAATTCCCTGTAGAGCAGGGGTCTTCAACAGGGGGTCGGGGACCCCTAGGGGGTTCTCAGAGTTACTACAGGGGGGTCTCCAAATCTTTGCGTGATAGGACCTTTTTATTTTATTTACATTAACCACATGAAACCTAATATCCCTATATTCTGAGGGGAACTTTAGAAGAGGTAGAGGGGAAAAGAGCAGACCAAGTACAGAGCCTAGGCTCAACTTTACTAAGTACTGAGAGTTTGACATGTCTGATAAATACACTGATGACAGTGCTGTTAAACAAGTCTATGGAGCTATCTATAAAATCTATGAAAAGATGTTATACAATATGTATTGGGGGTCCCTGCTTCATCTCTCCCTTAGCTAAGGGGTCCTTGACCTAAAAAACCTTGGGGACCCCTGCTGTAGTAATCAGAGTAGACCCTCTCCCTCACGCTAAACTTAAATGACTTCTAAGTTCCACTTCTCCCCAAAATGACAACTTTATTTTCCATCCTGAATGACAAGTCTAATATTATTATTGTATTTTGGCTATGTGCGATAACTGCAAGCCAATGTTCAGAGATTCAGTATTTGTCTTCATTTCTTTAATTAACATTTATTTTGTTGGCAATAATTCAACTGTCAGCCAGTGTTTTGAGACATATTGTCTTTTATTGCTACAAAATAAATGATAAAAATAAATTCTACATGCATAAATTATAATATATTTTTTTTTAAATGAAAAGATCGGATCGGGAAAGATCGGGATCGGCAAATACTCAAAATCAAAAGATCGGGATCGGATCGGGAGCAAAAAAACGTGATCGGGACATCCCTAGAATGAATGGCTGTCCAGGACGACACCAAGGTTCTTGGCCGTTGGAACCGAAGGGGTTTAGGGACCTCAGGTTATGTCGAGTGGTGACAGAGTAGAGCGGGAGAAGGTTATGAAGTGGTGATCAGAGATATGTAACAGAGAGGTTAGAGGGAGAGCAGGATCTGGAGAACACAAGGTCTAATACATTACCAGCTCTATGAGTGGGAGGAGAAGGAGACAGGTAGAGGTCGATTGAAGACAGAAGGGACGTAAGAGGAAGATACTTCTCGGCAGTAAGTATAGGTTGAATCAGCCAGTAGAATGAGGGGCTGCCAACTTCCAGAAAGGAGCTGATCAGAGCGACAGCCAACCCGAGAGAGAAAGATAGATGTAGTGAGGTTGAGAGAGAAGCAGGGGGGGGGGGGGGGGGGGGACTTGCAGACATTTCACACACGCACTTATTTTGTGGAATTCTGGCAATTTCATGATTGATAAGATGCCAGACATACATACTTGTATCTGTAATGGTTGATCGCTCCTATAGCGAGAATGTGCCCATTCTCTGGTGTCAAACATGACACCAGAGAAAAACCCAGAAAGGTGTTCTCATCTACTGACGGTGGGAGTCAATCAACATCACCAATCAGTGTAAAGTAATTAGGACAAGACGGCTTGTGTGCGTTTGGGCCTTAACCACAAGAACCCTTGCGCCCCTATTCTGGGCATGTCATAATAGGTGAACATTTGCGGGAAAATACTAAAACGAGGGGACCAAGTATAGACCTCTGGGGGTCCCCGGCCAATAAAGTACACGTTTTGAAGAGGTTAACTCTCCCCTGTGTATACATTTTTTTACAAGATATATTTGGGCCTTTTTCTGCCTTTTATTCATAGGAACAGTATACTGTCAGGAAATGGGGAGAGAGATGGGGTGGGGGTGACATGCAGCAAAGGTCGTCAGGATCGGGAGTCGAACCCACGACACGCTGTCAGGCTGGATTATCAGCCTAGGTGCCCAGACGGTTACGCCAACCGTCTGGGCCTCCCCGGTGTATTCTCCCTAGTGTATTCTTACTCTGGGCTTTCCCACCGTGCTTCAACAGAATACATCATGTATAACTACTGTACATGAATGTACTTTAGGTGTGTGTGTGTGTGTGTGTGTGTGTGTGTGTGTGTGTGTGTGTGTGTGTGTGTGTGTGTGTGTGTGTGTGTGTGTGTGTGTGTGTGTGTGTGTGTGTGTGTGTGTGTGTGTGTGTGTGTGTGCGTGCGTGCGTGCGTGCGTGCGTGCGTGCGTGCGGTGTTAACCAGTGGACAGCGGTGTCTGGACAATATGTGGACAGAGGATGATGTCACGGTCTGTGTGGTTTATAGCAGACATGCATTCATTTACAATGGAGCCCTGAGGGACCAGAAAGCCTCTCATTTCATCTAGTAGGAGTGCTTCACACATGCAGGCACGGATACACACACAATACACACAATTGCTTCTGAAAGTACCCCGAAACATCATGGGCAGACGAGTACAAGTGTGCACACAGACATGCATACACATGCACACATACATGTCTGCCAAGCTATGTCGTATGATGGATTTTTATAAGGCACAGAGAGCTTATGGGTGAAAGAGCTAGGAAACATTAACTGGTTTCATAAAAGCCATACTTTTAAGGATGTTGATTTAATATGTTATATGGGACCGGCATGTATGTTGAGTCATATTGGACAACTGTTCTAGGAGTCGGACATTTTGCTAAATGCTGGACCCGGTAGGACCTAAACGTTGGCCGTTATATTGACTCATATTATATTTCTCTGTAACACACAAGAAGCAATGTTAATTAGTCTCATAGGAAGAAGAACACTTTTTTTTTATGTCAAAATACATTATGTGCTATAGCATGCACCCTGAATGGAGGCAAAAAACGGGAAAACAGCAAAAATGGAGATCCCAACATTCACAACAACCACTTTCAATCTGACATCCCTATTTTGGGCATGTCATTATAGGCTAAATGATTAAAAATAGGGAAAATAGTTGATCTACTAGCTCTCAACGAGCTCCATCGCGACATGTTGTGAGCTAGTAGATCGGCTATTTTCGCCACGCGACACCAATATACGACAAAGTATGAAATAGGGCGCAAAATTACAATCGCATAATGTAATTTGATGTTGCAGAAGTTACTGTTGTTGTTCCCGCCGCGGCTGGTTTTTGTTGTGGCAGCCCAGTGTTAATCCAATCCCCGGCGTTCGTTTTGACTTTGAAAACAGCCTGCTTTGAAAACGGGCCTGCCAAAAAGAGAGCCTTGGGATTGTTTCACATTCTCTCCTCTCTATCTTCTCTTACATTCACGCTCTCATGAGGCTCCCGTTCTGTCTGTGTGTCGCCTCACACATCATCTCTCTCTGTCCCTCTCCGTCTCTCTGTTTCTCTCTTCTCTACTCTACTCTCTCTCTCTCTCTCTCTCTCTCTCTCTCTCTCTCTCTCTCTCTCTCTCTCTCTCTCTCTTGTTTCTCTTTCTCTGGCTCTCCCTCTGGCTGTCAATGTCCGGCCTTATTTCTCATCTCATTGCCTCCGACTCGCATCCCCCCTTCGTCCACATCTCTCTCTCTCCCCCTCCCTCCCTTCGGTGTCCCTCGCTCTCTAAAAGCAGCTTAATTCTATCATCTTACGCTTGGACAGCAGTAATTACATTTATGACACAAATCCTGCTACTCGCAGCAAAATATCCCATGTGCATGCGTGTGTGTGTGTGTTTGAGTCTATGTATGTGTGTGTGCACATTTATCACAAGTGTGTGTATATGCGTGCACGTCCACATATCTGTGTGTGTGTGTGTGTGTGTGTGTGTGTGTGTGTGTGTGTGTGTGTGTGTGTGTGTGTGTGTGTGTGTGTGTGTGTGTGTGTGTGTGTGTGTGTGTGTGTGTGTGTGTGTGTGTGTGTGTGTGTGTGTGTGTACTCTCCATCCCCTGATAACCTAGCTAGCTTAAAACCATTAAACTAGTTACAATAGAATAGGGTTCCTTTCATCCTGCCATCCAGCCATACGTCAGGTTTGGACTGAGTCTGTCCTCTCCGTCTGTCCATCTTTACCTGTGTACAGTAGAGTAAACGTGATCACACTGACTCAATGTGGGGACTGGGGACCTTAAGGTTAAATTATTGATAGTTAGGAACCAAAATGGACACTTACAGAAATGTGTACATCTGAGATTCCCAGTGTTACATTTACACAGAGGATTTTACAATGCAGATTGGGGTGCCAGGAAGGTACCCGCTTTGTGGCCTGGAAATCTAGCACTATGTCAGGCGAAGCTTGGCCTATCAAATCCGGATGTTCGTTTCTGACCGGATTTGGCCAATCAAATCCGTTTGTTACGTTTGTGATGCCCATAAACCCATTTTAATGCCGTATATATGATGGGGATCTGTAGCCTAATGAATATCAAACTTGGGGGTCCTTGAAAGTAAAGAAGGTTTATCATACAACAATTCTTCAGTTGGGTGAATTAGCCCTTAATGAACGGTGCAGTAATGTACAGTGCACCGTACGAGCACCGCAGTTAATTGTTTAACCCTGATTCTGCAGAAAATTTGTGGAAAATGTTTTATGTGAAATTTAGCAATCTCCTGAAGTGCATGACCAAAATGTTGATTCAGTGAAACACAAGTCACATGTGCCTATTCAGCGATAAAAGCTGGATTATCTACTGTACAACGAATATGACTTAAAGACATACGGTACACCAAATGCTTATTTAGACTCATGTCATCTCATTTAGAGTTGCCAAGTATTGAGTATGATCCGTTCAGAGGCTGTTGGCAATTTCATACACAGTACAAAATCCTCAGTGTTAATCTCTAGTGTAGAAAATTACATAAATGTTAAACTAACACGGAGGATTTTTAATGTGTGCACACAGTTTGGGAGTATGAAAACAGCGGATTATCTTTTGAATGTGATTACAGTGCATAATACCTCCAACATACAATGTGCTTCAACGTTGTGTCTTTGGGCGGCCTTGATTCTTGTGTTGCTGGCAGCTGGAAGACCGTGGATTGTTTTTGTATGTACATTTGCATTTTGAACCCCTCTTAGAGACCACACACTATTAGCCAAAGTTTCAAAGGCAGTTTGCATGTCACATGAACCACTTAAACCCAGTACTTAGTTGGCTGGATTTACAAGGCTCCACTAATACCCTCCTATTTTCACTCTACACTAAATGTCTTCACTGAAAATAGCTGATCTACAAGTAATCAGTTGTGAGCTTGTAGATATGCTGTTTTCGCCGAATGTTTGCCCCAGAATAGGTACGCTATAGGGTTCAAGTGGTTAAAGTATTGGTTTGATGTCCTTTTATACGTTATATACGATATGTTGACCAATGTGCTTCTTGGCTGAGCTTCAGGCAAATGTATTTTATGGCGTGGTGGTGGTAGCCTAAGGCTAGGCTGTCTAGAATAGGGGTTGTCTATGTACATCTGTTCCCTCAAAAGTAGACCAATCTCAGCTACAGTACATGCATTAGGGGTGTCACGATTCACTTACCTCACGATTCGATTCAAAATCGATTCCTAGGGTGCCGATTCGATTAAAATTGCGATTCTGCGATTAATTGATATTCGATTCGATTCTGCGATTTATTGCGATTTTCTAGGGTGCCGATTCGATTAAAATTGCGATTCTGCGATTTATTGCGATTTTCTAGGGTGCCGATTCGATTAAAATTGCGATTCTGCGATTAATTGATATTCGATTCTGCGATTTATTGCGATTTTATAAAAAAAATAAAAAAAAATAAAAAATAATAATAAAAAAAAAATTAAAAAAAAATTAAAAAAATCGATTTTAATATTTTGAATCGATTTTTAAAATCGTGGCATTAAGAATCGCGATTTATTCATGAATCGATTTTTTTTGACAGCCCTAACATGCATGAAAGCCTGAAATTCATAATGAAGTGAAACAGTGTTGATTTTGACAGCACATTTTGATTTAGTTTTAGTCATAGTCTTTCGAATAAAATTCCATTTAGTTTTTTTAGTCACCTGAAATGTTTTAGTTTTTGTCTAGTTTTAGTCGACTAAATATTATAAGATTATAGACCTACGGTTGATTTAGTCGACTAAAATGTATTTTGGCGGGCCTTGATGGCGTCGTAATGGCTGATTTTACATTTGGTTGCATGCTTAAAATAGCCGATCTACAAGCTCACAACACGTTGCAGCGCGGCGCGTTGTGAGCTTGTAGATCTGCTATTTTCAGAGAGCAACACCCGAGCAACCAAGCGTAAAATGACTTGTCTTTTAGTTCTACTGGATCTGTTCTCCACTAGTCCCTCCCTAACATGTTAGTCTAGTTTTTATTTGTTGACGAAATTGTCAATATATTTCATCTTAGTTTTAGTCACCATAGCTTAGTTTTTATTACATTTTTATTTCGTTTTCGTCAGTGAAAAAAGGTAGTCGACGAACATTTTTTGTCAGTCTTAGTCGACGAAATCAACACTGAAATGAAAGTCACAAAGACAGCGAAAGATGGATGGTATTACAGATGCTTGTTGTTATTGGTGAGGTGTAAAGACCGTTTGGACAAATTAGGTATAGACCGTCGATCACCACACTATAGGACATCACACTAAGCATTGTGATTTGTGCGACTTCAATCACAAACTGCACATATACAGGATTAACTTTCTACCAATAGGCTAAAGATTGGACATGGGAGGCCACCCTGTTATGTCTTGTTTTCAACGACCATTTAGTTGCCTGTTGTATACACAGTACTGTATGTGTTGTGAAGTTGATGGTCAGAATCCTTAAAGATGCCTTTCTATCACTTGCTATAGGTGAGTGGTCCCGAAGTACAGTAAGTTGCTAGTTTGTTGTTGCTCTTTAAAAGTCATCTAACCCAATTAATCATATTTGAACTGGGGACCCCCCGCCTTGACAAACACTTGGAATTGTACTAGTTGAGTCACTTACAGTTACAATTTGGTTT
>NC_139954.1:18788022-18803022 GCF_963454915.1 Gymnoscopelus microlampas | reverse complement strand
GTGATTTTTTTTGCCGTTGTGATCACGTGATTTCTGGGTGTACTCTTCTACTCCGCCCCTCCCCCCCCACCAAATAATTCTCGTCCAATCTCGTCCTTGGCGGTGTGGTCGTTTGGACGAATTCTCGTCAATTCTCAATTCTCAAAAGTGCTCAAAACCAGGCCAGACGGGGACACAGGCATGTTGAGCTGCCTGGTCCAACGCTGTGGCCACATCCTACATGACGTCAATGCCGACAGGCCCCCAATTTTTTCCCATGCAAAATGGTCCCTAATGTCTTTTTGGAAAAAGCTTTGTGTAGATTTGCCGGAATAATAGCCCGCGGCAGTAAAGTGATACTACATTTGGGCCAAGTGGGTACTAGGGGAGAAATAACAGAGAACGTTTCAACTTTGAAGCTGGCCTGGCTCCTGTTTTCAAATTCCCTCTTTGGCCAGCAGGCAAATCAGCCATGGTGAAAACCAGTGGTGTAAAGTAACTAAGTACATAAACTCAAGTACTGTACTGTACTTAAGTACAATTTTTGCTACTTTTACTTAACTGGAGTATTTCCAATTGTCTATACTTTTACTTTTACTCCACTACATCTCAGGGGCTTTTACTCCGCTCCAATTATTTGAAAACTTCAGTTACTAGTTACTTCGCAGATATAAATTATTACATTATAAAACATACATTAACCAATTTAGCCCTATTTTATACCTAGGCTATTTGAAAATAGCCGATCTACAAGTTGTTTGAAAATAGAAGATCTACAAGCTCACCACCGCATCTGTGAGCTTGTAGATCTGCTATTTTCAAACATTTTAGTACTTTTACTTTTGGTACTTTAAGTACATTTTTATACCAATACTTTTTGTACTTTTACTGAAGTAAATTTTTTAATTCCGGAATTGTACTTGTAACAGAGTCTACATTGCAGTATTGACTATTGATACTTTTACTTAAGTAAAACATTTGAGTACTTTGTCCACCACTGGTGAAAACCACGCCGTGGCTACCGCCCAACCAGACTAACCAAGAATCTCTCTCTCTCTCTCTGTGTCTCTCTCCCCCTTTCTCGCTCCATCCGTCTTTGTCTCTCTGTCCCTCAGCCCCGTCCTCTCCCGTGGAGCTGGGTCCCACCCTGGGCCTGAAGAAGTCCAGCTCTCTGGAGAGTCTCCAGACGGCCATGTCGGAGGTCAGCCGCAAGAACGAGCTCCTCCCCTTCCACCGCCCGCGCCCTAATATGGTCAGAGGAAGAGGCTGCAACGAGAGCTTCCGGGCGGCCATCGATAAGTCGTACGACGGGCCGGCTGAGGATGACGATGGTAAGACGGAGGAAGAGAGGGTGTAGGGTTTCAGTCAGTGGTGGAAAATGTTTTACTTAAAGGACGACTTCACCACTTTTCAACCTATCTTCATATAATAGGTCCTCACTAATGCTCATGTTAAAATTATACAATTTTTTCTACTTGGTCTGTGTCTCATAGGAGGGCTGTGGACAGTCCAGAAACCCGTCTACCAGTGACATCATCGTTCGGCAGGATTTTTTTTTCCAAAAAGATTTAAAAAAAAAAAATCAGATTTTTATTAAGGCGAGAACAATGGGATCTATTACTGCATTGCAACTTTCCAGGAATACAAAGCCTGCAGTTTCTATTAGCTTGGATTCCCCATCGATGATGTCACGGGTAGACGGGTTTCTGAACTGTCTACAGCCCTCCTCTGAGACACAGACTGATTAGAAAAAAATGGTATCATTTTATCATGAGCATTAGTGAGGACCTATTATATGAAGATATGTTGAAAAGTGGTGAAGTCGTCCTTTAAGTAAAAGTATCAATAATGCAATGTAGAAGTCTGGAATTCGAAATGTACTTGAGTAAAAGTACAAAAGTATTGGTATCAAAATGTACTTAAAGTACCAAAAGTAAAAGTCCCATTTCACAAGTTTTCAAATGTGTAAAATGTATAAAAATCCTTCGAAAATAGCAGATCTACAAGTTCACAACACGTTTTTGCGACGCGTTGTGAGCTTGTAGATCGGCTATTTTCAAATTGCCAAAGTAATAATAATCAAAATCTACGAAGTAACTAGTAACTAAAGTAAAAGTAAAGTACAAATACCTCAAAATTGTTCTTAAGTACAGTACTCAAGTAAATATACTTAGTTACTTTACACCACTGGTTTCAGTATATACGATTGTGTGTGTGTGTGTGTGTGTTTGACTTTTACAAATGCATATCTGTGCGTTGCTGCAAAGAGGAAAGGTCTTTGCCTGCAACACAGACGAGATATTCTCTGCTTCTTAATTCCACAGAGGAGAGAGAATACACTCCAGGAAAAAATGAATATAACGAATGCTAATGAAAGCCCAGTTAGGAACCATGTTTATTCATTTGTGTCTGCCGTTTGTACAGAATAGATTAGAGGCAGAGATTGAATTCGAGGGGATTTTTTTTTTTGGTGGCTCGCTCCGGGATAGCTGTATTTCTGTCAATGCCTTCCCGTCTCTATTAGAGTTCATTCAAATTCAGGGCTAACCAGGACTAATTTACATAAGCCTGCACTGAAAAAAAAAGTGCTTACTACTCACAAGGCTCACAGGTGAAACATCTCTCCTTTGTCTAGGAGGCCCTCAGCCTTATTTTCGCTAGCACAGACATTACCTTTGTTCCCCGGCCCCAGAGCAGCTTTGAAAAATCCCCTCCCGACATTCGACTGTGTCGATTCAGAGGCACTTTTCTTGAAACCAAGGTTCCATTTCTGCAGCCCGACATTAACCCATTAAGACCTGAGGCCGCTTCTAAAAAAATGTCTAAATCCTAACAGTTTTTCGGACAAAAATATAAAAAAAAACATTTTCACGATTTAAAAAAAAATAGCAGATCTACAAGCTCATAGCGCGGCACTCGGTGCCGCGCTATGAGCTTGTATATCTTCTATTTTTGAATAGCCAAAGAAATCTAAACTGACACAGATGCGTTCCCGATCTTAATGGGTTAAGCCCCGGTTTATACTTCAACGACTGGAGGTGTAGCACGCCATGAATAGCCGATCTACAAGCTCACATGCAGTGCGCTCGTAGATCGGCTATTTTAGCCGCACATTTCACATTATCTGCAGCTCACTTGTGTCTGTCAACACCAGGGTAATGAGTCAGGTGACTTGACTCACACAGGATAGAAGTAATAGGACGTGTCAACACCCCCCCCCCCCACCCCCCAACGCACGCACGCACACACACACACACACACACACACACACACACACACACACACACACACACACACACACACACCCCTATCATGTTCATATGCACACAAACACAGAGCAATCGTGTCTG
This sequence comes from Gymnoscopelus microlampas, assembly GCF_963454915.1. Lineage (NCBI taxonomy): Eukaryota > Metazoa > Chordata > Actinopteri > Myctophiformes > Myctophidae > Gymnoscopelus > Gymnoscopelus microlampas. The sequence goes on along the minus strand of NC_139954.1, from coordinate 18,799,693 downwards.
TCACCGTTTTTATAACAAGTTCACACTTTGAAAGCTGTTGTTAATTGACAGGGCACAGTTCTCTGAAACATTATGCTCTCTCTCTCTCTCTCTCTCTCTCTCTCTCTCTCTCTCTCTCTCTCTCTCTCTCACACACACACAGAAAAACATTAGTGTCCATGTAGGAGTGCAGACGGAGTGTGTTATGTTTGTTTGTTGTGTTGGACTGATGTGACTCTTTAAGCCTTGAGATGGTGCACTGGCTGCATAAGATAACACGCACACACACACACACACACACACATAATAGTAATACAAATTTGTGTGGATCACAGCTGTGGACATTGCTTCACAGTTTTAATGGTTTTTGCATCATGGAGGGAAATCACACACTCACACAATTTCATGTTATTGCTTGACAGTCTCCCCCCCCCCTCCCCCCCCCCCCCGGTAGTGGTAATTGACGTCTAAATGAAGTTAACCCTCAATTCCAATAAAGCAGTTTAATTTGGTTGTGGTTATCTTTCAAACTCTGACAGGTGGTGTTTGAAAAGGCTGCTCTGCTAATTACACATCATAGTCTCATCTTCCTTCCCTTTTTAAAGTGTGTGTGTGTGTGTGTGTGTGTGTGTGTGTGTGTGTGTGTGTGTGTGTGTGTGTGTGTCTGCTGTGAGCAGGTGTCCAGGCATTACGTGTGCCTGAGTCCGTTGTCATACACTGTGTGTGTGTGTGTGTGTGTGTGTGTGTGTGTGTGTGTGATAATTGTAATTCCGGGCCATGCCTCCACTCTGTCTAACAAGTAATGAGGCGTCAAAACTTACTCATCTAACATTTGTCCAGTCTTAAATAACGGTTCTTTAATTTACTGTAAAGTCATTAATTGCGCTCTTTTGAATAAAGAAATGGGTGTGTGTGCGTGTGTGTGTGCAACTGTCTACCAGATTCTTTTAAACCCTCAATCTAATAGGTGTTCATCGCAAGGTTAGTCACGATTGTGACATTAAACAAATCTCACCTCTTTTGACCCTGCATGTTATTAACGGTATTAAAGCCACTTTAGATAACAGTGTTTACTAAACTGTAATACTGTCCTGCTATTGTATACTTTGCTACTATCTAGAATCGCAGAATTTGTTTCACAGTGTTACTGTTGACTTTTTTAAGTCTTGCAGTTGCCAGGCCAGGCTCCCGGTTACATTTAGATATCGTCTTTGTCGGGTGGAAACCTTATATGTCCTAAACTGTTATTTTTCAGGATTCACATTCAAAAGCATCAAAAGTAGCAGATCAACAAGCTCGAAACGCGTCGCTTCGCGCCGCGTTTTGAGCTTGTAGATCTGCTACTTTTGATGCTTTTGTGTGACGCTGTAGTATGATCAAGTAGGGGCGTTAATTTACAAACAAAACACAAGAAGTTAGAATATGGAGATAGGAGGTTTCTGCCCGACAGCGACAATATGCTGGTCCCGTATGAGCCTGAGTACAGCCTTAGATACTCCGTCAGAGTCATCTTGGTTGCTCCTCAAACTGGCCTCATTACCTTAGATCCCGGGGAACAACTAACCCTTTGGAACGCCCTGCCTGAGGATCTAAGGCTTCTTTTAAATCCCTTCTGAAAAACATTATTTCAAGGCCTTTTCATACTGTTTATTTATTATCGTATCTGTTTATTGCCTCTCTTTTATTCCGGCTTATCTCCATCCATGCCTTTATGCTTTCTGTTTGTTTTTAATGGAAGTTTATTTGATTTTTTGTTTGATTTTGTTTTTGCTTTTGTTTACCATTTATTTACTTCTTTCATGTTGTATTGTTGAAATTATATAATCTTTTTATAAAGCACTTTTAGCACTGTTTTTAAAAGTGCTAAACAAATATAGTTTTGTGATTATTGTCATTATTGTGATTATTGTGATTATTATGATGATTATTATTCTTACTACTACACCTGCCAATTTTTACACATTGGGTTTAGGGATGCCAAATTGTGCAAGTAAAAAAAAAAGACAGTCATCATTTTCCCATCACTGCCTTTCATTTAATATCTCTCTATCTCCTCCTCTTCGTCCCCCTCTTCCTTCTCCTCCTCTTCGTAAAGACGACGGCACGGACCAAAGTTCGGGCAGGGACACCCCCGCCAGCAGCTCGTCCCGCCAGGGAGCGGGGGATCAGGCGGAGGACAAGGACAAGAAAGACAAGAAGAAGAAGGCCAAGGCCAAGAAGAAGGAGAAGAACAAGGGGAAGGGGAAAGAGAAAGAGAAGAAGAAATCGGAGGAGGTGGAAGAGCCAGAGAAGAAGAACAAGAAGAAGGGCTTTGGTCTGCTGAGGTGAGTGTGTGTGCATGCGTGCGTGTGTCTGTGTGCGCGTGTGCGTGTGTTTGTGTGTGTGTGTGTGTGTGTGTGTGTGTGTGTGTGTGTGTGTGTGTGTGTGTGTGTCATGTATCTGTAGCGTGTCAGTAGTTCAACTAAACATTAAAAGTCCTTACTGGTCCATTTGGGTTCCGTTTGTGCACTCTCGGAGTTAAATCAACACTCAGGATTTGACTGTGTAATCGTTTTAGCCATAATTACCACAAACCACTAGAGTTCCTCTCGGGTGGGGGAAGGGGAAGCTGCTGGGACAGCAAAACAAGACTATGCTCTTCAATCACAAACATGTGAGCCATGAAACCTCTGCACAGGCTTCAGTCTTTCCTCTACAAATGAACCATGTGAACCGTTTCAATCACCTGTCCACTCTCTCTGTGTGTGTGTGTGTGTGTGTGTGTGTGTGTGTGTGTGTGTGTGTGTGTGTGTGTGTGTGTGTGTGTGTGTGTGTGTGTGTGTGTGTGTGTGTGTGTGTGTGTGTGTGCGTGCGTGTGTGCATTCAACTCACTCAATCCTATAGTCTTCCTATCCTAGTGTCTCCATGCATGTACTGCATGCCAGTGGTTCTCAAAAAAAAAACATAATGTATATATTTGGCTGTGGACCCCCATGTGAAAAAGTTTTGTGCCAGGGACCCCCCAGAAGAGATAAACAAATATGTTCAACAATATGTACAAGCTTGTAGATCAGCAATGACTAGCCAACATATAAATTGATAAAGCGGTTAAAATGATTGTGATGCTGTATCAACAAATTTAGCTGGGGACCCCCTGGAAACCCTCCCAAGGACCCCTGGGGTTCCCCGGACCCCACTTTTCGACCCACCGCTGTATGCATCTCTCTCTCTCTCTCTCTCGCACTCTCTCTCGCGCTCTCTCTCTCTCTCTCTCTCTCTCTGGCTCTCTCTCTCTCTCTCTCTCTCTCTCTGGCTCTCTCTCTCTCTCTCTCTCTCTCTCTCTCTCTCTCTCTCTCTCTCTCTCTCTCTCTCTCTCTCTCTCTCTCTCTCTCTCTCTCTGCTGCTCCAATGTAGTAATACTGCTAAACTGTAGATGAAAGGAGAACAGAGAGAGGTCCAGTCATGTACACCTTTTCCCTTCTCTCTCTCTCTCTCTCTCTCTCTCTCTCTCTCGCCCCCCCCCCCCCCCCCTCCCCCCTCCATCTCGCTCCACCTCTTAATATCACTTGAAAACCCCTGGCCTGTTTGAACTGGATGAAATGAGAGAGGATAGATGAGAAGGTCATGGGAGTGGAGGAGCACTCCAGTTGTTGAGTTAATACTCCCCTCTTGCCCATCCCTGGTCTGAGACAGAATGTGACACACAGACACTCAGGGCTTGTTTGGAGCGAATAAGAGCATGCAGCCATCATTTTGCCTTTCGCTGCCTCCTGCCATCGCAGACAGTGGACAGGGAGAGATATGATAAACAGAGCCGGACGGGATGAGAGACGAGGCTGGGGATCTGGGAGGGGATGACAGAGCAATGAAGAGATGGAACAGGGGGAAGGAAGATAGAGAATTAATGGAACAATGAAGGAAGGGGAGTGAATACATTTTTTTATTAATCAACTATTTTATTTATTTATGCAGCCATTTAGTTGGTTAAATAGTTATAGTTGGTTGAACAGTGGAGCATTTGGTCCTCAACTTTGATGCGCGCGCACGCACACTCACACACACACACACACACACACACACACACACACACACACACACACACACACACACACACACACACACACACACACACACGTGAAAATCTATTTCTGCCACATAAGTTGTCCTTAGAAAAAGAAGGTGTGGGAGGGCACGGTGGCGCAGTCGGTAGCGCTGTCGCCTCACAGCTAGAAGGTCCTGCGCCGGGGGCGCTGGGGGTGTGTCTTCTCCGTGTCATCAGCGCCCATACCCTAGGTGGGGTTTGGGGAAAGGGCCCACTCTATGTGGAGTTTGCATGTTCTCCCTGTGTCTCTCAGGGTAGTTAATACCCTCACAAAAACATAATCGTACGTAATCCTGGTCATCACTATAACGCCTCCCCCATGACAGCCGGGGCGCCTGATGGAGGGGAAGGGAACTGGTTGGAATAACGTGTTCCTTCCACGCGCTACGTCCAACCAGGGAAACTCCCTCCTGTCAGGTGACAAGAAGGTCAGTTGGCTCTTGTAACTGCCTCTGTGTTCAGTGCTGCTAATTTGAATGAGGCGGAACTAATTGTCCTAATCCACCGTTTCCGGGGACGTTTTATCGCGAAACACGGGGTAAAGAGACGGGGGCGTTTTAAGGTGTAACACACATGCCATTTCTCCGCAGTTTTCTGTTGACATTGTGATGAAGAAGAGCCATAGTTATTTAATTTCCTCATGTATGTGTAATGCAGCCAATAAGGTACAGTTTGTTGTTTTTGTGTGTTGTTTTTATGCCAAAAGGAATTACTTTGTTTTTAGTGTTGTGTTGTTATGTTATGTGAAGTAATGTTAACTCACCCATGTTAACTCACCCAAGCTAAAGAGCTAACTAAATGTTTCCAAAGTGTATTGTTGTTGATGTTGTAATTTGTTTTGCTAAGGTTAATGTTTTGTATGTGATTAAGTTTATTTGTTTTTGACTGTATTTGGAATTTAAGCACATGAAAGAAACTATGACAAGTATTGATTTATTGTTTATTGTTTGATCTGTGATTTCCTGTATTTTGTTTATGCTTATCATTCACAGTTCTCACGGTCCGGATTAATAAATCCTACCTGTAGCATTAAAGAACGTGTTGCTGTCTGATCATTACCTAGAGGGAATTACAGTGAGAACTTACTGCTCCAGAAGACAGCACAAGAGAGCAGTGATCAACAACATCAAATCAAGTAAGATGTCTAAGAGTGGCAGCCAGCGTGTAGTTACTGTGGATGTACATCACACAGACATGCAGGCAGAAGCACTTGACAAGGAGTGTGCAAATAAAGAGCTGCTGCAGCACAGCACAACCGTGCAGCCACCAGCGACTGAAGGCCCAATAGGTGACAACCCCGCTTCCTCAGAAGAGCCACAATTAGGCCAAAGAATCCGCAAGTTGACGGAAAAGGGTCAAGAACTGCATGATGAGCAAGTAAGAAAAGTTGCACATCGTTTCAGTGTGTGTTATGAGAAGTGGAAGGATGTCACTAAAGAAGCCAACCAAGCGCTGAGTGGACAGTGCTCAGATGAACTGCTGGATGGACACGTCACTAAAATGTGCAGTGCCTCTAGGAGTCTAAATGAAGTTTATGATGATTGGAAGCGCATTGATGTTCCTGACCATAACACACGTCGCAGAGTCGACACCTGTGAAACAGTAACAAAGAAAATTGTAAAGAATGCAATGGACCTTCTAGACACAAGGAGGGCTAAAGGTCAAAGACTTGACCTTACTCGTGCAGATCTTGAACAATTCATCGAAGAGATAGCGTCTGTAGCCTCAACCAAGACAGGCATCAGCTCTCATCACACTAAACGCTCCTCTGTAAGCAGGAAAAGTGCAGCTGCTGAGGTTGCTGCTAACCAAGCCACCTTAGAAGTCCTGCTAGAACAAGAGCATCATATTGAAGAACTTCAGAGACTTGAAGCTGAAGCTGCACAGTTTAAAGCAAGACAGGAAGCTGAAGCTGCCCAGTTAAAAGCCAAACAAGAGGCTGAAGGTGCAGAAAGACAAAGAGTGCTAGAAGCCAAACGCAGAGAATTAAACCGATTGGAGACTGTTAAGAAGCTAAAGGCTGCCAAAGCACGACAGCAAGTATATGAGCAGAGCGAATGTTCAGGGCAAGCATCTAACCGCGGTGACTGCTCAGATGAAGAAATAAATGAGCTTCTCCATCAACGTGTCTCTGTGAAGAAGGAAGAGGAAGTCAAGCCTCAAACTAGCCCGTTGCAGCACCATTCTCTACCACAAACTGTAACACGCCCAATGCAAGAACAGCACCGTTCTCCACCACAAGCTGTATCACAGACAAGGCAAGAAGACGGAGCTGAAGACGGCACCGCAGCTCTTGTCAGATTGTTTGCAGAATCTATCAGTGCAAGTCGCATTCCTCTACCTGAACCTACAGTGTTCAATGGCGACCCCCTCAGATTCAACGACTGGAAGGTGTCCTTTCAGACGCTCGTTGACAGGAAAAACATACCAGCCGAAGAGAAGATATATTATCTACGCAAGTATGTGGGTGGGTCTGCCAAGAAGGCCATAGAGAGCTACTTCTTACTAGGCACAGAGTCAGCCTATTATGCAGCGTGGCACATCCTAGATGAGCGATATGGCAATCCATTCCTCATTGCCAAGGCCTTCAGAGATAAGATTGAGGCTTGGCCCAAGATCAGCCCCAAAGGCAGTGTGGAACTTCAAGAACTCGCGGACTTCCTACGCAGCTGTGAGGCTGCCATGTCTCAGATCAGAGGTCTTGAAATACTTAATGATTGTAACGAGAACCAGAAAATACTCTCTAAACTTCCAGACTGGTTGACTTCAAGGTGGAATAGGAAAGTCATAGAAGCAGAAGAAGAAACTCACATGTTCCCGAGCTTCAGTCAGTTTGTCAAGTTCCTCACACGTGAAGCCAAAATTGCTTGCAGCCCAATAACATCTCTCCATGCTCTGAAGCCAAGTGAAAGCATTCCGGACAGGGGTTCAAAGAGCAGAGGTCCTGGAGCAAAGGTCTTAGCAACCAGCTCAGATGAGAAAGCCGTCGTCACAAGCTGTGTCTTCTGTGAGAAGGCAGGACACAGTCTACAAAAGTGTCGCAAGTTTATGCAAAAGACAATCTTAGAACGAATCAAGTTTGTTCAAGAGAAGAAGTTGTGTTTCGGCTGTCTGAAGTCTGGCCATCGCTCCAAGGACTGTGGAGATAGAAACACCTGCGACACCTGTGAGAAAAGACATCCAACTTGCCTCCACGACGATCGTTCCAAGGAAGAAAGGATGTCAACAAGGCCTAATGGAGCAAGGAACAGTGATAAGTCCAAGGAAAGAAAGAATAATCAGCCACAAGAGCAGGCTGAGAGACCAGCACCTGAGGCAACGTCCAATAGAATCGTCCAGAATGCTGGGGACACTCATACGTCCACGATAATTCCAGTGTGGGTGTCATCTACAAGTGAGCCAAATCGTGAAGTTCTGGTTTATGCACTCCTCGATACACAAAGTGACACAACCTTTATCCTCGAAGAGACAGCAAAGGCTCTCAATACAAAGAGTGAACCAGTTCAGCTAAAGCTCTCCACACTGGCTTCAAGAAACACAGTCGTGTCCTGTCGGAAACTGACTGGTCTACAAGTAAGAGGATTCTGTTCAGACAAGATAATCACTCTGCCAGTGACTTACTCAAGAGAGTTCATACCTGCAAACAGAGACCATATTCCCACACCAGAGACAGCGAAGGCATGGCCTCATCTTGAACACATTGCAGATGAGATCGCTCCTCAGCAAAGCTGTGATGTCGGCCTGTTAATTGGCTACAACTGTGCTCAAGCCCTCGTTCCAAGACAAGTGGTGCCTGGTGAGGAACATCAGCCGTTTGCTCAGAGAACAGACTTGGGCTGGAGTGTGGTGGGATATGGTAACCCATGTCTCAACTATGGAGATGCAATTGGAATCAGTAACCACGTCATTGTGAAGCAAGTGATGCCAGGTCTACCGTCCTCTTCAGACCTCACAAGTGAAGTGCACTATGTCTGTCGAACACAGATCAAAGAAGTTGTGTTACCTGCAGATGTTATCAAGATGCTGGAGTCTGACTTTGTCGAAAGAGCGTCAGAAGCCAGCCCCATCTCTCAAGAGGATCTAAGGTTCCTGTCGAAGATGGAAATGGGCATCAAGTTAAAGAGCGACGGTCATTACGAAATGCCGCTGCCATTCAAGAAAGAAAGGCCTAACTTACCTGATAACAAGATCTGTGCTATCCATCGTCTCAAGTGCCTAGAAAGGAAGATGAGAAGAAACGATCAGTACTACAAAGACTACAAGACCTTCATGGATGAGACCATAAGCCGTGGAGATGCAGAAAGGGTCCCAGAGGAAGACATCTACAAGGTTCCAGCTTGGTATATCCCACATCATGGGGTGTATCATCCACAAAAGCCTGGGAAGATACGTGTTGTCTTCGATTGCTCCGCTAAGTACCAAGGGACATCCTTAAACGACCATCTTCTAACGGGTCCGGAGTTGACAAACACCTTAGTGGGAGTTCTGTATCGCTTCCGAAGAGGTCCCGTGGCAATCATGTGTGACATAGAACGCATGTTCCACCAGTTCCATGTCAAGGCAGAAGACCAAGATTACCTACGATTCCTTTGGTGGGACAATGGGAATCTTGAAGGCGAACCTTCTATCTATCGGATGAAAGTCCACTTGTTTGGTGCAGCTTCGTCACCTGGCTGTGCAAACTATGGACTGAAGCACATCGCCGCCGAAGGACGAGGAAACTTTAGCGAAGACACCATAAGGTTCATCCAACGGAACTTCTACGTTGATGACGGTCTGTCAAGTGTAGCATCTGAAGACCAAGCAATCCAGCTGGTGAAAGAAGCAAGAGAGCTTTGCAGTGCAGGCAAACTCCGGCTGCATAAGTTCATCTCTAACAGCAAGGAAGTCCTAGCCACAATCCCAAAAGAAGAATGTGCAGAAGCTGCCCGAGACAAAGACATGGCACTGGGTGAAGTGCACATGGAGAGAGTGCTCGGTGTGCAGTGGTGCGTGTCTTCCGATGAGTTCCAGTTCAGAGTGATCGTCAAAGAGAACCCACTTACCCGAAGAGGAGTCTTGTCCACGGTCGCTTCAGTATATGATCCTCTGGGATTCGTGGCACCCTTCATCTTGGTGGGAAAGCAGATCTTGCAGCAGATGTGTCGTGACAAGCTCAGTTGGGATGACGCTTTGCCTGATGAGTTACGACCTCTGTGGGAATGCTGGCTCCAAGACCTGCAAAATCTGGCTGGTGTGAAGATTCCAAGATGCTACGTTCCATCAAGCTTCAAGGTCCAACACTACGAACTCCACCATTTCTCCGATGCCAGTATGACAGGCTATGGAGAGTGCTCGTACCTCAGAGCAGTGAGTACGTCAAGTGAAGTTCACTGTTCCTTAGTAATGGGAAAGTCAAGAGTTGCCCCTACTAAGGTCACAACCATACCAAGACTTGAGCTGTCAGCAGCCGTGGTAGCTGTCCGCACCAGTGACATGCTCAATAAAGAACTGGAAGTAGAATGCCTACAAGAATTCTTCTGGACTGATTCAAGAGTTGTCCTTGGGTACATTAATAATGAAGCCAGAAGATTTCACGTATTTGTAGCAAATCGTGTGGAACGCATCAAGCAAAGCACAGAGTCTACACAATGGAGGTATGTGGCTTCGGAAGAGAATCCAGCCGACCATGCCTCAAGAGGTCTCACAGCAGAGCAACTGGTATCCTCTAACTGGTTCACAGGCCCACACTTTCTCTGGCAGAAGGAGTTACCAAGTGGAGAAGTCAAGGTGGGAGAGATTGCAAGTGACGACCCTGAACTTAAGAAGGCCCAGGTTCTCGACACCCAGGCGAAGGAAGTCAGGTCGCTGCTAGATCGCTTACACAAGTTCTCAGACTGGTCCAGAATGGTGAAAGCTATCGCCAGACTCCAGCGCCATGTGAAAGAAATTAAAGGTCTCAAGCCAAAGTCCTGTGAAGCCACCAGTTTAGAGGAAAGGAGAGAAGCGGAGCTGACCATAATCAAGATGGTTCAAGAAGCAACCTTCTCGCAAGAAATACAGTTACTCGAGAGTCAAAAGGAGACACCAGTCAAGGGCAGAGCCAATAAGTTGCACCGGTTAAGTCCATTCCTGGACGACCAAGGTGTCCTCAGAGTTGGAGGCCGCTTAACTCATGCCACCCTACACCCACAGGTGAAGCATCCAGCGGTTCTTCCAAAGAGCAGTCATGTGTCTATGTTACTCGTCAAGCACTATCATGAGAGAGTGCACCATCAGGGACGAGGGATGACCATGAATGCACTCCGTTCCAATGGCATATGGATACTAGGCTGCAGCAAGGCAGTATCATCCCATATCTACAAGTGCACTATGTGCAGGAAGTTCAGAAGATGCACTGAACAGCAAAGAATGGCAGATCTCCCGGAGGATCGAATGGAAACAGCTCCTCCATTCACTTACTGCGGGATGGACTGTTTTGGACCCTTCTACGTAAAGGAAGGAAGGAAAGAGCTAAAGCGTTACGGATTGTTACTTACCTGCATGTGTTCCAGAGCTGTTCACATTGAAACGCTCGACGACTTGACCACGGATGCCTTCATTAACGCTCTGCGTTCATTCATCGCTATTCGTGGAAAAGTACGCCAGTTAAGAAGTGATCAAGGTACAAACTTCGTTGGAGCAAGACGAGAGTTCGCTGAAGCACTGAAAGAGATGGATCAGGAACAGCTCAAGGAACTGGGATGTGAGTTCATCATGAACACCCCAGCTTCAAGTCATATGGGTGGTGTCTGGGAAAGACAAATCCGCACCATCAGAAGTGTCTTGACGTCCATTCTAGAACAGTCAGCCACGCAACTTGACTGCTCCTCTCTACGAACGTTCCTGTATGAAGTCATGGCGGTTGTAAACAGCAGACCTCTGACCACTGATTGTCTCAATGACTCATCCAGTCCAGAGCCCCTGACACCAAACCACATCCTGACCATGAAGTCCACGATCCTCGCTCCACCTCCTGGAAAGTTTGTCAAGGAAGATCTATACCTCCGCAAAAGATGGCGTCGAGTTCAACTCTTATCCAACCACTTCTGGACAAGATGGAAGAAGGAGTACCTCCTGAATCTCCAGCAGAGACAGAAGTGGACCAAAGATCGTAGGAACGCAAAGGTCGATGATGTTGTACTCCTACAAGATGATGCCACACCACGTAACCAGTGGAGGATGGCTAAGGTTATCGAAGTGTACCCAGGAAAGGATGGAAGAGTACGAAGACTCAAGTTGCTCATCAGTGACTCAACCCTTGATGAGAAAGGAAAGCGCATCTCCAAAGCTGTCCACCTGGAGAGGCCCATCCATAAGACAGTGACGCTGGTGGAAGCAAGCTGAAGTCTCTTTCTCTCTCTCTTTTTCTCTAACTGTCTTCCTCCAGGTGCAGTCTAAGCTGATCTTCCCTGAGGAGGCCAAGGACCGAGAACAAGAAGTTTTTGTTTTTTGATAACTTTTCTATGCAGTATATTGTTGTCTTAAGTAGTTGTGAAAAATCATATACATTTTTTGATATGTTTTGGTGGGAGTGTAACTGCCTCTGTGTTCAGTGCTGCTAATTTGAATGAGGCGGAACTAATTGTCCTA
>NC_139954.1:18780522-18783022 GCF_963454915.1 Gymnoscopelus microlampas | reverse complement strand
AATACGATTGGTGGCCATTTTCTCGTTTTTTTTTGCCATGCTTTCAGCTATGCGACCCTATCGGTATTGCACTCTAATACATTATAACTCTGTGAGAAAATGGCCACCGATCGGATTAAAATGCTTTTTATTGAACAATACGGATGATACGGGTACTTCTGAGGACCCGTACACAATTGTACACAGGCGCCTCACAAATAACCCCATGGTGAGTGGTTCACTCCGTATATGGGCACAGTTTAGGACACACTTTAAATATAAGCAAGCTTTAAACTGTCTCCCAATAATGTCTAATGTACTTTTTCCACCCTCACTCATGGATGCAGCATTCAAGTCATGGGCCATGAAGGGGTTGAAGCGGGTGAAGGACCTGTTTAAAAAAGTGTCGCTTATGTCCTTTGAGCAGTTGGTAGGCGAGTATGACATTCCTCGTTCACACTTTTTCAGGTATTTACAGGTGCAGGGTTTTTCTTAAGAAAGGTGGCTTGATGAGTGGCTGGAGGGAGACCCAAATCAGAGGGGGATGGTGAGCTTAATATATAGCGATATTCAAGAGATGGCATCCCCATCACTGGACCGCATTAGGGAGTCCTGGTGTAATGATATGGGACTTGAAATCCCTGATATTTCTTGGCAGCTGGCAATTAAAAGAATACATTCATCATCTGTCTGCATCAGACATGGACTACTTCAATTCAAAGTGTTTCATAGGTTACACTTCTCTAAGAGCAGACTTGCAGAGATTTACCAGGATGTTGACCCGACTTGCTCTAGGTGCCATCAAGCTCCAGCCACTCAGAATCAGGTTTATTGTCACATCACAGGTTTACAAAGTGGGTGAAATTTGTTTTTGTGCATCACTCCCATCGCAACGTTAATTTCCATAGAAAGAAGAGTGGGGAGAGAGAAGAAGAAGAGGGGTGGGGGGCAAGTGGGAAGGAGATCGAACAATAGAAGGCCAGACGAGTTATCAAAACTCTCTACCATATGTTCTGGTCATGCCCATCATTATCACAATTTTGGCTTTCTGTTTTTGAGACCTTTTCTTTTATCTGTGATAAAGAGATCAGCCCTAACCCTTTGGTTGCGGTCTTTGGGGTGGTCCCTGGTGAAATGACAGTATCTGTCGCTCAGTCTGATGCTATGGCCTTCTCCTCTTTATTGGCTCGGCGCCTTATTTTGTTCAATTGGAAATCAGCCATTCCTCTATTGCATCGACGCTGGGTCGGAGATGTGATGGCTCATTTAAAACTTGAGAAGCTTAAATATTCCACCAGGGGTTCTGTCCAGACATTTGACAGGGTTTGGCAGCCATTTTTGGATTATTTTGATCAAACATTCCCGGCTGGGGACACTTAGGTATAGGACGGTGAACTACTAATTCTACAATTCTTGTATGGCAAGTGACAATCTGTATGATAACGACATGTCATTTTTTCTTTTCTTGTAATTTATTTTTGGGTTTTATTTTTGGATATTTGTATTACTGTCTATTTATTTAAGGTATTGTTAATGTATAGTGTGGCTATGTGCTGTCCTGTGATGTATGTATGTATTGTTGGTAGCTAAAATCAATTCAATAATAATAATAATAATAACTGGCACACCCCTTCAAGTTATGAGGATTGGGATTCATCATCATAAGAACATAGTTACGAACAATTCTGCCTTTTAAGAATGCTTCATGCTGTCTTTCTGTCCGTCCTTCAACCACTTTGATCCCAAACAACGTATCTTGAAAACTACTGGCTGGATTACAATTGAATTCGCTGTACAACTTCATGCTCCCGATGAACCCTATATACTGATTATAGTGGCACTATGGCCTTTCCTCTGGTGAATATTCAATACCTCCCTGACTCTGTTAAACCTTGATGAATAATTCCCCCAGAACCTTGAATACACCTGTTTCATAGCTGATTTTTTGGAAGCCGTTAATCAGCACCATTGTGTTCTTATTGTCATTTCAGACACTGAAGCCAGACAGTGTGAATAATATCTAGAATGATGCTGTTTAAAGTGGACAGCTGGCAGGGATGAGCCTGCTATCTGGACTGCTGCCACCCGCCAATCAAACCTGTCAATCATGTGCATGTGTATGTGCACGTGCGTGCGCTCAAGGGTTGTGTGTGCGTGCGTTTGCGCGCGCGCGCGTGTGTGTGTGTGCATGCTTGTGCCACCGTGTGTGAGTTTGTAACTTCAGCAGGCTTAAACCCTCCTAGCTCCATGAATATTCATGAGGCGTTCAAATGTGATTGGTCACACAGTCAGACGGGTGTCAGAGATAGTTAGAGCCAAGTTGGTGTGAATCTACAACAGACGCAATGTGTTTGTTTCCCTCTGTCTAGGGCCGTGTCTAGGTGGGTGTGCATGTGTGCATTTTAACTCATTAAGACCTGATGCCGATTCTGCAAATGCCTTTATAGAATCACAGAGATAACGTGTAGCAATTTGGCCAAAATCTGTAGGAGTAAAAATGTGTTTTAGCAAAGATCGGCCT